>NW_010137384.1:0-13700 GCF_000699245.1 Pterocles gutturalis | reverse complement strand
TCTATGATTCTATGATTCTATGATAATGATAGCACAGCCCACTTAATTGAATATTGACTTCTGAATAACCTACAAGGACAAGTCCCCAGTAGTGTAATTTCTGAACTTAACATTAAAATGTAGCTGCCTATATTTAGACACTTGCGCTGAGGCTCAATATTTAAGTAACTGCTTTGGGCACATAGACCAATATGCTTAATGTAAAACTTGCAAGCTTGAAAAATGTGACCTAAATCGTGTGAGGAAAGAGTTACAGCACTCATTGAAAACCGTAAGTGATAAAGTGAGAGAGTCTGTAAAGAAAATAGGAATGTCTAACTAAGCAGGTTTTTATTGGTCAGGGATCAAGACAGATAGAACAGGACTATGGTATTTATGGTATTTCAACAATGGAAACGAGTGAAAAGAAAGTCTTAATTTAACACGCCAATGCAGCAATTTCCAGGCTAGGCTCAAGCAGAAATCATAAAACATTATAATACATTTTAATGTAGCTAATAGTAATCAAAAAATCCAGTTATAGAAAGTTCTTCTAACAAATCATCAATATCATGACAATAGAGAATGGACAAAAGGCATTCCTTAAGAGTTTTACAAAACAGTAATTTTAATCATGGCAACAAAGAAAAAATTTCCTTTTATCTTATCCATTAATTGGGTTCCTGCAAAAGTTTGGAGATATGGCTGGAAAAAAACAGCAAATAAAATTGAGTTACTTGCACTATTCCTAATTACAGGCTTGCTTCTTAGAGAGTGGACATAAGCGATGTATCCCGGTAGACTATAAATAGCATGACATGAAAGAAACTTTAGGCTATGTTTTAATTTACTTTCCCCACACTGATGATTTACTTTAAATACAGTCAGAAACATGGTGTTACAAGAAGAAAATTACCATTTTTCTTTGTCCAAGGAGACCTTTTTTTGAAAATATTATGAGAAATTAATTTTCCAAAACACCTCTCAGTATGTTTATTTAAAAAATATATATATATTTCGTTGATGTACTATAACCATTGACAGAAAAACAATAATAGTAATCAGTTCTATACTGTTTTAATTTATTTGGTTTTCCGGGAAGCCCAGGTAGTACAGGAAGTACCAGATTTTGCCTCACATGCTTAGATTTACACCAGGTGCTTGCTTTACCTGGCAGATGCAGAGCCGCGATCCACGTGCTGCTCTGCTTTGCTGTGCGGGTGAGCAGCTGGCCATGGCTGCATCTGAGTATGTGAGCTGCACACACCCTCGTCCCCCTGCCCTGGCATCCTCCTCCTTACCCAGGAAGGTCAGGTGGACCTGACAGCAGCCTTTCGGGGGGGCAGTGGGCAGTCAGGGGCTGCTACGTCCTTTCTTCAGTCCAGGACAGACAGGTTTCCAAGAGCCAGGGTTAAATTCATACAAATATTTTGGTTTGGAGACAATTGTGTGGCAACTAACATGGCAGCTGGGAAGTGGAAAGACTGCAAGTAAAGAGGTGTTCAAATGGCTTGACCAACTGCTACAGTGGTTGGATATTTCTGTAATATCTGTGTTGTTCAAGAGCCCATCTGAATTTGCTGACACAAGATTCTCTTACAGCACCAAACGGCAAAGAACATGAATGCAATGGCATGCATTCAGTGACCACATCTGTGAACTTAATGTGATTAAGAATGAGATCAAACAACACCTAGAAAGAAGGAAATAGGGTATATGTATAGATTTGTACTACCAGAAGACTGTATTTGCAGATTACAATGATCAAGACTACAGAGTAGGAGTACAAACTGATTTTACACTTAAGTCTGACGATGGAAAAAGAATCCAAAAGAAAATACAAAGATTTTAAATAACACCAAGGGAAACTATTATGAGAATACATTAAGAAAAAGATTTAAGGTATAATATTAAAATAGGTGGTAAAAGTATTTCATAACTCAGAATGAGTCTGCAGCATTCTTTCCTACCTGCAAACAGGAAACATAATGGGAGTAGGTGCTGCAGGAAATACATCTATCCATGTATAAACTGGGAAAAAAAAATATTATTCATGTACAATTCCTGCTTCCTGCACAGCTATCATTACCTTATAGATGAAGTTGTTGAGACAAATGCAACTAAACCAAAACATGTTTCCAAAAAGTAACAGCAGGTGAACTTTTCACAGAAAGTGTAGAAACAGAAGGCAAGAAAAGAGAATACATTTTCTGCAACTTGTAATTTTCTTATAATGTCATCTCTTAAGTCTGCAGGACTCTGGACACAAAATCATATCTGAAACCACTATTCCTCACTATCTGAAAACTGGGGATATCTCCAGCAAGTCTTGTGTTGACAGACCTGACAGCCATTGATTGCTCACAGTTTTGCTCTCAGTAGCATCTGAGCCCAGGTGATGCTGTGGAAATGTCCCCAGTGTCTGTGAGCACATAACCTGCATGTCAACCTCAGAGAGACAGTTAAGTTCTATGCTATTGGCCAGCATGCAGAATGACCGATATACTACATTAACTCTGCATCATTACCACAAAGTGAAAAATGCAAGGTTTCTAGGAGAGGAAAGGAACACAGCTCTTGGGGCAGGGGGAAGTCTCCCAGTGAATGATGGAAATACCTTGTCAGAAAGGGGCTCTCATCCTTTTCTCTGCCACCTACATCTCTAAAGGAGTAGAATGCACCAGGAGTAAGACTGTAAGAGATTTCAGGATGTAGAATACCTGAGGTAAACAATTGGCATTTCATTTTTGTGGGTGATTTTGTAAGTGTTCTCCATCTGCTTACTTTTCTCTTTCATTTAAAACAGAAGTAATCTAGACTGAAAGTATATGTTTTCCTGGTGGTGTACAGAAATCATAATGAGAAGAACAGGCTTCATTGCGTCACTTCATCAACTCATGAGTGAAAAGCCAGACTACATTATGCTGTCTTACATTAAATACAGATCTTTTACACCTTTAAGAAAGTAACCTTATGGTAAACTGTCATTTTTAACACACGAACTAATCAGTCTATGCCAAACCTTTATAAGTTCTTATGAGCTTTTTTAGAACTTTTATCTATATCTTTTGCATTTATTCCCCCCCAGTCCTCTTAATATGCTGAATGTGTATGGCATCAGCATCAGACCAGCACTGCACAAGATAAAGCACTATAAAGAAAATGTTACACAAACTTTACAAAATCAGATTTTTCTCTTGGATAAATACACTGCTGTTCATTTTTCAGAGAGATTTTATTAAAAGGAATACTGTGGACCTGTAGCGGTCTCCTGAGTACATCAGTGTCGTCCTTCACAAGTGGGTGAGCACATATTTATGAATCATTAAAAGACGTTCTCAGCTGCATAGAACCTGCAACAAAATGATGTCTAAAAATTCTTCTGAAAATTATTTTTAAAAAAAGAAATTGGCCACTTTTCAAGTTTTTCATTGGATTTGACTTTAAAATTTGTTTGTAAAAATGTGTGATATCAAAAGCAACTGTGTGTTCCAATTGAAGCATTAATCTTAACGCCAAATGTTACTGCATTAATCAACTGGCAAGAAGTGTGTGGAACAGTTTTCAGTTTTATGCAAATCAAAAGACCCACAGCTCTTTTCTTTCAGTGACATTGCAGGAAAGATAAATCATGGCTACAAGGTTACCAGCGAAAACAACAACACTGGCAACATCTTCACAGGTAAGGAACTGGACCATGGTAAGCGATTGGACACAGGTAAGGAATTGAACAACTAAACCTATTGCACTGCATTATTGGACTGCATTTCAGGAATGTTGCTTATGTGTTTAAGACTGCTGGATATTCCTCAAAAGAAGACACCACCATTGATTGACATCAAGCAGTGATTTTGAAAGAAAGCATGGTACTTCTGCTGCTGGAAAGTAAGATTTGAGATGAGTACAACACATTCATGCTGGCCATGGTGGTACCACCTCGCTGTGAGCTCCAAGCTTTAAAATGTTCTTCTTATCTCTTTAGAAAACATTTTTTAAACGTTTAAGTCTACAAAAGTTGTGTTTACAGTACTGTTGTCTAGCTTGAAACATTCTGTTAAACATATTTCTGTGCACTTATTACATATTCATGCATTTCACATTTGTCTGATCCAGAGAAAAGCGTGTGAAGCTTTTGATCCAGAGAAAAGTGTGTGAAGCTTTTTTTTTTTTTTTTTTTTTGCACAATCCTGAAAGCAAGGTAAAGAATAATTGCAGGAAAATATCCCACAATAATACAAACTTTGAATTCAAACAACCAGGCCCACAAAAGAGAAAAAGACAAAGAAAAGGAAAAAAATTCTGGGTCCCAGAAAACAAAGATTGAATTAACTGAATTGTTTTGCAACTATGAAAGCCTTGGTAACCTCAGCCTGTTTCCAGCCTAAACCAAGAAGATGGTTCTCAGGTGCTTATTTCCCATAGAAAGTTCGTATTAAGAATAAATTTGTATCAGGATTCTTTTCATTAAGGATATTTTCTTTTCTTTTTTAACAGTGTTGATTTCCTGCTTTAACAAACAGAATACAGTTCAGAGAATCTTATCACAGCAATCCAAATAATTTGTCTGAGTAGTTTCCCTGTTGCTCCGTTCATGACCTTTTTTAGCTATTAAGGGGATCTATAAGCAGGCAGTGGCTGCTTATAGTAGCAAAGTGGTTGGTTGCAGAAACTCACCAAACATTGAGAGTCCCCATGAAGTACCAGTACTTCCTTGAGGATTAAAAAGAGAGTGAAGAAAACAGTCAAAAACTCTTCAAGAACAGTTCACCCTTGTGAAAACCTAGTGTACGAAATGTTGCCAAAGGCAGTATCTGCAATCTGTTGTATAAGCAGCAGTTAAGAATGTACAGCTGCCTAGAAGCATCTTCAAGTTGGTCACTTGGCTTTTGTGGGGGAGAAAGAGTTTCATTCATAAATCTAACTTTTTACATGTGTGGTGGGTTAGCCCTTGGCTCGGAGCCAAGCCACACACACCCGCTCACACAGTTCCCGCCCCCACCCAATGATAGGGGAGAGAATAAAAGGGTTAAATGGTAAAGAGGACTCGTGGGTTGAGATAAGGACAATTTAATAACTAAACTACACAACCAAACTACAATAATATTAAAAACAATACTATATACAAATATACAAATGAGTGAGCGTCCCAGACCGGAGTGGGGAAAACAACCACCTGGCCACAGCTAATGATCCCCAGGGCTACACTCACGATTCCCCCAAATGGAGGGGGGGGAGTGCACCGCTCCCGGATGCAGTCACGGAATGGAGATAACAGCCCGAGCGTCCCAGACCGGAGTGGGGAAAACGACCACCTGGCCGCAGCTAACGATCCCTCCGGAGAGGGAGGATCCCGAAACTCATGGAGCGGAGATAATGATTCGGGTGTCCCAGGCTGAGAGAGAGAGCTGACCGGGGTGTGTGTGCAGCGGGGGGAAGAGGCCTTGGAAGAGCGATGCTGAGCCAGGAGAGAGCACCGAAAAAACAGAGCGGAGGCAAAAGAGAACACTCTTCCGGGTGTTCTTACCTATATACTGGGAATGACGTGCATGTTATGGAATATCATTGGCTATTCTGAGTTTCAATTTTAACATAAGGGCAGATCCTATGCTAGCAACCGGCTGTGCCTCTTTGCTCGTCTGCTGACCTTGGCAGCAGAACAAAACATCGGTCTTATCAGCTTCTCCTGAGCCTAAATCCAAAACACAGCCTCTTGCTAGCTATTTATGAAGAAGAGGGAGAGAAAAAAAAAAAATTAACAGAGTTAACTTTAAGTTAACTTTAACCCACGACAACATGTCTCTTGATTTTTCTTGTTTTCTCTACCAACCGTTCTCAAAAGAAGAAAAAAAAACACAGAAAATAAGGCAGAATGTTTATTTGAAATAAACTATGCCATGAATGAAGGTGTTTAAAGACAATTTATGACATCTTTCATTAATGTGATCTTCAGCGTTCCCAAAATTATGCACACAACAGGTGTGCAGGGATAATTTACATCCAAAGACTGTACCCATAAATCATAAATAGGATTTCTCTTATTACATGAATTTATTTTGAATCTCGTAGAATCAGAATCTGTGCCATGTGTCATAATGCAGTAGATAATAGTAATTCATTGCAGTAAACCACCAGATGCAGTTTTGCAAAAAAATCATTATAGATCAAAAATCATTATATATCAAAACTAGTAAAAGTCTGAAGTGATAACATATTTCTCTTAATGTAATTAAAGTGAGATAAACTCTTGTAGAGCAAATCAATTCTGATATGTCGCATTACGATCACTTGCTCAATAATCCAATTTGAAGCAATTGGCCAAGAAGATGAGATCAGATTTGCTATCAAAGGTTTTTAATTTAGATTTAGAACCAAAATATCTTTTCTGAAGTTTTGTCAGAGCTCGATACTAACATACTAATCATATGTTACATCCTCAAAGAAGAAGCCACCTGCTGTAAACACTGTTGAATTATCCTAAGATTTCAAAGACTTTCTCATGCCAGTCTCATTAGTAAGAAGATTAAATTGAAATTGTCAAAAATTCTTAATCTGTAAAAGATGTAGAGAACTTCCTAGAGACACATGAAAATCTGTCAGAAATTCAGGTCTTAGTTAAAATTACATTAATGAACTACCTACCTGCCGCTCATTCAGATTTCTTCCCAAACTAGGTATAGTGTTTTTTTCCACTCTCAGTGCTTTTGAGATGGCAGTTTCTTTGAGCCACGTCTACAAGACCTTTGAACATTTTTTTTAAATACCCCAGAATGCTTTTTTGGTGAGAAATATGGACTAGATCACTTCTGAATGGGTGATTCCATATCTCAGCTTTGCAATTCACTGACAAAGTCAATTTTTTAAAAATCTGCAACTATTTTTAGCTTCCAGAGGAAAAAAAAAAAAGAAAAAAAAAAAAGAAAAAAAAAAGGCGCTTTCTCAGATGTAATGGAAATAAATACGAAATAAGATTTATGAATGGATTTGTCCAACAGACAAGACCATATACTCCAGATATTAAGTAAACCTATATCTTGACTACAAGTTACCCCAAAATTGAGTTCTATGCATATTATACATGTCAGTGTGCACATTATAGCATGCATACTGTACATATGCTTGAATTTGGATCAAAACAATACCCTCCCCATCACTTCCTAGAGCTGACTTCAGTGACAATCTAGATAGGAAGTAATGGGTGTTGCCTAAAGAGTTTTAAACACATACCAGATTAGTTCACTGTTCTTTCAAGCCTTGCATCCCTCCTCCAGCAGTGAACATACTCCAGGACTAAGAGAAAGGCAGAACACTTCAAATAAGGATATCAGGTTGGCCCCAGAAGTATGAATGTTGATTGCCTTTCTCATTAAGTTACACAGCTATATCTGTTATTAGTGGTCATAAAATTATTCATCCATTTTGCAAATCCAACCAATAGCTTAATGTTGGTTTCAATAAACAATGCATATACAAATCATTTGTTTTATTTGTTCTGCTGTCTGGGAAGAGCAAAAAAATAACTCAGAGAAGTGGAACTCTGGGATTTGTTTACTTACCTGTATTACTCTTCAACTGCTGGCATTTAGATTACCTTTCACAGCAAACAAAAATGTATTTACATTCAAATCACAGTGAGAAGTTGTTGGTTTGAGGATAGGAATCTGTTTTTCTTTACAGGGCCATTTAAAGGAAACCAGGATTAAATTAAAATTAATTACATTAATCCTTTGATTGAGCTAGATGTTCCCAAAGCTGGAGTCTTGAGAGCTGAGCTCCCTCAGCAGCCCTTATGTCACCTTGATCAGAGACGTGGGCACAGCTGGGGTAGCCTGGGTGGACCCTGCCCCAGCCCTGGCCTTAGGCCAGTCCCTGCCCTGGAGCACAGTCCTGCTACACGGTGTCTCTGAAGCTTTTACCAGGAATGCTATGAGGGACACAAGTCCAAAACTGTGTGATTTCAGAACCAGCCTGACAAAGCAGCCATGCAGTACCACTGCTGGTCAACAAGAGAACTAAAAATTTACTCCAAAATTTGGTTCCTCTGTTATCAAGTACTGTGAGTAATGCACCAGGAATACTTAAAGCTCACAGGTAGGAAATATTATGTTCTACTTCAAGTGTATGTATTTCAAGGTTTTTCATGCTGAAGCATGGGATATGCTTAGAAACATCCCCTACGCTCCTATCTTTCCCAAAACAAGGGCCTTAGACCCCAGGACCATAAAGAATGAAGCAATAAATTACACATTAAAGGCAGGCGGGGAAATGTAAAGAAACACTGAAATGATATTCAGCCTGACAAAAAGCATCATCTGTGCTCCAGCTCTTTTTACCGACAAAAAGCAAGTAATTGAAAAGTATATTTTAAAGAAGGACACTAAAAGAGGAGAAAAAGGCAAAGTGAATGCTTGCTGGAATATTTTCCTAATCATGAGGGATACTCAGAAAAGTAGAAGGAGAAAATGGAAGCTGGCATCCCAGCCAGCTTGGAATCTAGAGTCAATATTTTGACAATGAATTGATTTGTAGTAAGGATAGGTAAGGAAAACCTTTGAATGTTAAGATAGGCAGCTTAGGTTGGATACAGTAGATAACAAAGAGCCTGATGGTATGCAAGAAACTTTGCATATACAGAGATTATTATGGTCAAAACGACAGACTGAAGTGATCACACAAAAATAATATTTTCATAAGCATTCAGGATAGATAAAAGCAGGGGAGTGTTTGTTTCTCTAGTCTACAGAAAAGCGTTTTGCTGGGGCGAGAGCTTGGATGAGACTTTCATCTTTGTGGGTAATTAAGGAGCTGTTTCTTGATACCATTAGGCAGAAAGAATCAATAAGATGCAGAAATAGCTCAGAGAGGATACTTTGGACACTACTCTGAATATAAAATGACACTCCAATTAGATTGCTGATTTAATCACAGAAATGACAGATTACAAAATCTATAGATTAGATTCAAGACTTCTAAAACAGAAGGGACTATGGCAGTACTTCCAAATTGAATGAAAGCTCATCTTTACAAAAAATACAGTAATAATAGTAATATTTCTAATAATAAAGAATTTAATTAAAATATTTATATGTTGTTTACTGGTATCTACTATTAAAGATAGTTCCTCATTTCCAGACAATATTTATCTGGATCTTTTCTAATACATTAAAAAAGTGCTATAATCAAGTTTCTATTCTCCAGCATGTACTTACAACTTGATCCAGTCAAACTTCTTCTGTTAAAGTGAAAAAATGGTGATTTTTAACCCTCCAACTGTTTATCCAAAAGATGTTACTTCCAGTCCTTTAGACCTTAGCAGTATATCCTAATTGATTGTAAGAGTTATTTTTAGACTGAGAAAATTGTGATAAACTGACAGCATCAGTGGCCAATAGGCAACTATTATACTTAAAGACAGAGAAATTTTTGACAGCTTACTCATTTAGAAGTTCCGATGCCATCAAGAGAAACTTATTTGTGAATTATCCTGAAATTAGGTGGACATTTAAGAAATTACAAACCATTTTGAATATATAAAACAAATACTTTTTTTTTCATTATCTGATCTGCCATTTCAAACTATGTTTCCATAAATATACCTGAAGAAATTATTAAAGGTTAGAAAATAATTTCAAGCTAAAATTGAGAATTACATTTAGTCTCACCAAAACACTTCAGCCCATCATTTTTTTTGATGAGTTGGTGAATAAGAGGAGGGCCACTTGCCACAAAAACCATACCAAAGTAAGAAAGTGTTACACCTCCCTAAACATACCCTTGTTACTTACACAGGAGAACTGTTTTTCAATAGCAGTTTCTTCTCTATCTGACAAGCTAGATTCAATCCTTTTTCCAATCCTCTCTTTTCTAAGTAGAAACCACTCAGTTTGCCACCCCTGAAAAACGGACAGTGATGGTCTACTGAAGGATATTTTCTGCTTCTTTACTTTCCTTTTACTTGTTTGCAGTTACCAGAATATTAATGTCTTCTGCGGAGCAGATTAGCAAAGTTTCAGAAATTTTCCCAGTTGTTGACTGGGGCACTTGGTGGCTTTGTTTTACCAATAGCTCTCTAAATCACATTCAGAGCTGGTTTCCAGTTTCCAGTCACCTTTGGAAACATGTGAGCTAACAATTTTTTTCTCATTCATGCCATATATAACATGTTAGTTTGTACTATTCTTATTTCTCAATTAAAACATGCTGTATCAAATCACACAGGAATCTATTATATCAACAACTTGACCTTTAGCAACTAAATCTGAAATCTGACACATATTATCAAACTTATCTGACAGGTTCTATTACCCTAAAACTATATTGATTGTCTTTAATTGTATTATGCTTCTTAAATCCTTTGTTAATCAAGTCTGTAGCAGTTCTTTAATTGTTTTTCTTGGTGTTATGTTGATTAAGAAAGGAGGGCTGAGGATGAAAAGAAAAATAAGTGTACTTTACTGGAAAGAATTAATTTTTAAAAAAAGAAAGACCTGGCAGTCATGAGAGTACATAAAATTAAAATACAGAATAACAGTAGGAAAAATTCTTTTTCTTTAAATTGTGAATAATTGAGTTTTATGTAGTGAAAGGAGGCAAAAAAAATGTTTTAGAGTAGAATAGTCCAGAAGACCTAGACTTCTAGAAAGTAGGTGCCAGTGAAACAAGGAATTTTCTCCACTTTAGACATCAGGCATGTAATGGAAAATAAATGGAAGAAGAGGATTTCAGCGCAAATGCTGCTGCTGCTCTAACACACCTTCACATGCTTGGACACTGGCTGTACATTGATGGTGAAAACTTTTGGTGAGACAATTTTGGTGAGCCAATGAACATGTGTCCTTTGATTACAAAAAGCAAGCAAAACAGTCTGGGTGAGGCTTTCTTTCTAGGGGATGGAAAGGGAGGAGGAGGAAGAGGGGTAAGGAGAGGGGGTGGGGGAAAGGAAAGGGAAAGGGGGAAAGGGAAAGGGCTTTCTTTCTGTATAAAATCTCATCATCATTTTAATCTGATTATGACTATAACAAGTGCAAAATTTGCAGTTACTTTGATCTTTAAAGGTTGCATTCAGAATTACCAGCCTTTTGTTTTTGGGTTTTATTTTTCTGTTTTATTTTTAAAATCTCAACTCCTGGAGACAACCGAATGATAATATCAATTTCTATTTTTAAGACCTTGTAGGAGAAATTGCCTGGAAAATATTACTGTGGTACATTCAAGACCCAAAAGCCAGTGGCCAAATAAAACATTCCCAAAAATGCTTTATTATTTTAATGACAGTAAAATAATTCTTCTTACAAGTGCAGACCTGGTTTGGACATTTTAATGCTTGAAATCAACTAATTGTCCCTTGAACTCCTGCCATTAGCTCTTCTCAGTAGGATTTTACTGTTATAACTGATTAAGACATGGGCATAGGGATGTAATTGTCTCTGGGTGGCTACAGCATCTTCATTTGCCAAATACTCATGCAACTCTAACAACAAAATTGACTCAAGTGTTTTGGACTGCAGTGGCCTCAGTGGCAGAGAGGGAGGCAGTGTAGCCTCATCAGCCCACTACTCACTCCCTGTGCCCATGGTTGGGCCATCCATCTGAGGTGGCATGGCGAGCTTCACACCCACGACAGCCTCACATTCACCATAGGCAACTATCTCCTCCTGGGTTTTCACTGTGATGCTGACGTTTTCCCTGGGCTGCACTTTCCCTCACATCCTTTGGGGTCCAACTGCACTATGTATCTAGGATATTTTTAGCCACACACTGCTCCACAGGCTCCTTCCAATTGAAAAAGTAATGCAGCTTACTAGAAACTTCTTCCAGAATTGCAGATAAATCACATTGCCTTGCAACTGGAATGAGCTCAAAACATTGTCACAGGCAGTTAATAGCAGTTACCATGGCTCCGCTGATGCACGGAAACCTGTTAATCCTCTGCAACTCAGTTGTGTGCCTGAGAAGTAGAGCTCCACTGTAACTAAATTGACAGACTTTATAGCTAATGATGCCAGCATTGCAAGGAAATAGACATGCAATGAACAGGCACAATAACACAGTTTTTGCCTATTTTAATGAGAACTGCAGATTGTTAGTTCTCCGAACAGCAGTGTATTAGACTGAAATTGGAATTTACTCAGAGCTAGAGCCAGGTACTTTTTAACTTTTGCCATATCACCTGTGCAGAGCTCATTCACTGTCCGTTGCAAGCACTGAGCTCCTTCACTTCATTTTATGATTGACATTGCTAGCTAAAAAATCAGGACAATGACTGCCATATTATGATAATTTTGGTAAAAGGCATCCATAGTTTTGGAGGGATATTTAATATCCATAACTTTAATATTGCATTCTCCTACTCTCCAGAGAGAAGAAAGTGAGCTGCAAGAATACTTAGTTGTATCCTTACTGCTTTGAGATAGTCACAGAGAGCTCATAAATGACTAAGATGCGGACTACAAAATACAGAGGAAACAGAAAAGTAAGACACAGAGCACAAAACCTCCTATTGTCCATAGAATTTACTCCATTCAGAGAAAATCAAGTCAAGCAACCTTACAACAAATGCTAGGTGAATTTATGTCCCATACTCATTTCTGTTCTTTTGTACCATTTCAGACAGTTCTGTGCCATTCCTTGACGATGGTTATTCTTTGAAGATAGTGTCATGAAAAAGACATATTTTGCACTCGTATTTCCTTTGATATATGTTCTTCCTTTCCTTTCTTTTCCTTTCCTTTCTATTCTTTTCCTTTCCTTTTCTTTCCTTCCCTTTCCCTGTTAATGCAAAGTTACCAAATGTATTTTTTAATTAAGCACCATGGCACAGATGACAATTTCAGAGCAGATTATTATTTTAGACCCATTAGGGAGTCTAACATTTTAGTCTTGTGACATCCTGTGTTGTTACTACACAATGATATCTTAGGCACATTGCTGAAAAATGCTGACTATAATATCTCTTGCTAGATCTTTTACACACCAGAACTAGATATCTTTCAACTGACTTCACTAGGATTATGATTGGGCCCTATACAGCATTCTTTATTAATCAAAGTATTACCTGCAGTCAACATAAACTTGTTCAAAACATGAATGCTGCTACTCATATTCAATATTCAAAAATTATTACCTCAATTGCATTAAAGGATGTGTGCAACAGAAAATCTTGCCATGATGTTCAGCTGATCTATAACATTAGCATGCTTTATTTGCCCTAAATTGGACTGGTGAAATTTGCCACACAGCTCAGGCAACCTAAACATGTGTAACACCAAATTTTTACATATATGAACACTAGAAGGCCATTTTGTCATTCCTACTTTGGGTTAAATCTAAGTTTTTCATAAGGGCAGATAATCCAATTCAACTTCACTAAAAAGGCCTGGAAGCTGTGGGATCCCCACAGGGCCAACAGATGATTAGTTAATAACAGAAAAGCTACCAGCTACTGAGATGAGAGATAATTAGAATTACAGTGAAGTACAATAACAGAATCCAAGTGAGTGGCTGAAACGATATTGAACACCAGCAATGGAAGGACCTCAGATCATCTGTCAAGAATACAAAGTAATAAAGTACTATCCTGCTCTGAAGCCAACTTCTTCACAAAGCACATTAAAAACTTGTCATAATTACTTTCTAACAAAACACCTTTCTCCAGAAGGTCTTGTATGCTTACAGCTCACTTCCCATTCATTGCTACGTGTCTGTCCTGGGTCCAGCTGGGATAG
>NW_010137383.1:310-37055 GCF_000699245.1 Pterocles gutturalis | reverse complement strand
CAGCCTTAGTGATTCTATGATTCTATGATAAGCTCATATAGGGCTAGCTATAATTCGACAGCCGTGAAGCTTTATGTCCCAATACTCACTTTGTCCCTTGTCCAGCACAGGTGTGTCACCACGCGAGGAACAGTTGCTTCGTGGCACATTGCAGCGGGTTGCACAGCCCACCAGAGTGATTCCTGCCAAGACACCATCTGTTCCAGACGACTCTTCAGGATTTACATCTCCCTCCAGAAAGATCTCGCCTGGAGGATAATCACTCTCACTGGCCGCTGAAGGGCAAAGAACAGATTCTCCCATAAATCTAGCTGTCACTGCTGATTTCAATGCAGCAGTACTCCTGAGGTAACCATACGGATGGAAGATGCTGATCCCTCAGGGTTCACTGCCCTAGGGAGGTACTACAGAATCAGTCAACATCATGGTGAATCCCCTCATCCCTAGCATCAACATCTAGGCCAGCTACAGAGTCCTCCCAAACCCAGGCAAGGCTCACTCTTGATCCCAATAACCATCCTTTACATGACAAAGGAACGCCTTACTAAACATTCAACAGTGAGGGATCTCCAAGGAAAGGTCCTACAAGAAGGCAAGATTGGAGTTATGATTTTGAGGGACAATTACAGAATGCAGCAGGGTCCGAGGGTTAGTTCTTAAGTGAGGACGCTACATTTGTCACTCCTCAGTGGACCCGGTGACCCTGTACAGATCACAGCCTGGGCCCCACTTACCAGGGATGCTGGAGATGCAGAGTACATGAGCATTGCAGACAGTGAACTGGTCCACCACTGTGCCCGGCTGATTAGCATCAATAATTACAACTTTACTTGTTGACAGTGTGCTAGTGAGGATCCAGACACGACTGGATGTGGCATCCATTTCATGGAGCTCCTTTGCCTTCAGGAGAGCAAACACACAGGCAGAATCAGTGCTCCTCTCAGAGCAGACTGAGTGTATTAGTGCTTGGGAACAGTTACACACACAAATACCAGAGTGCTGGCTTCAAAGAGCCTCCTAGATGATGCAAATAAACAAGAGGATCTATGCAAATTTAATTCACATTGCCGTACTAGTCTCTGGAAGCCTATCTGGCTCCTCAGGGCAAGAGGACTTTGACCATTAATTTCTATTCTGAGATGTCGGACTGATTTATCACTGAACATCCACTCCAGACAGAATACCATGGATCTGGGAAGCACTCAGCCTAGCAGCTTAAGCAAGCTGATCTCAGAAGACTATAAGGCAGCAGTGTAAGACAGCTGTGGAAAAAAATCCCACAAGCCAGAGAGGATAAACATTGTATGATTATCTGCAAATTACAGCTTGGTTCTTAAAAACAAACCTCATGGACTCTGCTGTGTCTATGTTCTTTTTAAGAAAGCTTTGCCTGATTTTTTTTTTTTTTTTAATTTACAGTGATGAGGACTCCATGATCTTCCTAGCAATCTCATCACACACTTAATTACCCTTATTATTAGGAATTTTTTTCAGAATTCCAGATGTTTCAAAAGCAGAAGTTGGAAAATTTTATCCTGGATGATTTATACCAAATTACAGAGAAAGTTACTGAAGAGCCAGAACACCACAACCCTGCCCCACAAGATGATGCCTCAGAAGTGCAAGTTAGAGCACTATACAGCATAATGCAAAAGGATTGAGAGAGGGGGCATGTCAGGGATGGAATGAGAAAAAACCCTGGAGGGGAAAAAAAAAGACCATTTTCTTTTCTGACCTTTTTCTTTTCAGGAGATGTATGGTTACTTTTGTTGTTCTCGCCTTCCACTTCCCTATCACAGGTGAGGGGATCATGTCCAGGATCCAATTTCTGCCCATTCCCAGGCTCCTGCTCCAAAGGTTTCCATCCCGCAAGATTGACTCCAGCTGCACACCACAGCTAAGTAACAGAAACAGGAATCTTAAACTAAGAATTCCGGAGGATCCAATGTCTCTTTAAATTCAGTGACCTTTGTAGAGAACTGTGGACATATGTCAAACACCTAAAGTATTTAGCTGGAAACAACAGATCTTGTTGATTTCTACTAGAAGACACAGTCAGATTTGATGGAGGCAAGATAAAGGTTCTCTGTAACCTAGCGAAAATCACTATTTCTTTAGCAGATGTGACTAACAGATTTAAAGCAAATAAAGAGAATACATCAAGTGGATAACTGGAAACAGGCTTCTGAAACGTCCTCAATCTTTATGAATCTGGGATTCCTTTCCTAAGTCATTGTAGCAAAGCAAGCAGGACATGGCAGATGTAACTAGCTCAGAGTACAAAAAGCATGACCGCTTAACTAAAACTGACAGTGACTGCTTGGCTGAGGATACACCTTCAGTGCAGGATATTCCTGCTCCCTAGTCCCCCTCTCACCCCCTTGCACCCTTCTGCTTCCTCACACACTCCTTTGCCACAAAAAAATCAGTGTTTTTCTGATCTCAGAGAGCTATTTAAAGAACTAAGACAGCAAAAAATGAAGTTAAAAAAAAAAAAAAAAGGAAAACCAAAAAGAAAAAAATCTACTGGCCTAGCTCCCTACATACCAAGTGTACAGTGAAAGAAGCACACTGCACATTTTCTGAAATCAAATGTAGCTAACCTCCTATGAGCTATTTCCAGAGAGTTTTTTAGGACAATGCTGAGAACAGGGCTACAGAAACAAATACTGGATTTATCCAAAGTCATAAAGGAAAGAAAGATGCTGAACAGAACATTATCCAAAGATCATGCGAATCTTCTAGAAACAGCTAACAGCCTAAGAATTTTCTTACACCTTAAACATCAGAACAAAATCTAAAAATCAGCTCTGAATGAAGTTAACGACAAACTTCCTGTTTCAAAACAGCTAATAATAGCAGATAAACGTGCTACCTGCAGAGAGATGACCATCTATTCCCAACCGCAATTCTACTCAAAATATTCTACTATTGATAGACACAGCTTCACAAAAATCTGCTCTAGATAATTCTGGCCTGTTACCAGTGAATCCTGGTCAACAGTGGAATCTAAAAAACAGTGATGAAATGCATTTTTACTTTCACCTGCTCATTTTAATTAATTTCTATATTTTTTGTATTATACCCTAAGGAGTCTTAGCAAAAGCCTTATAAGCATAAAATGTTGCTGATATTATATGAGTTGTCTCAAAAAAACATAAGACGTAAGACAGAAGCACGGGACCTAGCAACCAGAATCAGCTGAGATTTATGTCCTTACAGAGAGGTACTTTTCCCTACGTACACTAGAAACCACCATTCAAAAAAAGGAAGCAGAAGACAGAATTTGGAATATATAATGTAAAGAACATAGAGATTGTTGTAAAAATTGCACATTTTGCGAACAAAATTCTTCACTTATTCCATGTTCCCTTTCTGGACTGGAATGGTACGCAGAGACAACATACCTTCATGGTTGGGTCCTTCTCTACTAGTGGGCGACAATAGACAGGCACGGGGACATTTTTCATGCGAGTGTCTTCCTGACCACCATTGGGACTCAGCTGTGGGGGAAGAGAAGATGAAGAAGACACTACAAAGCTGGAAACACCAGGCTACGGTAGGAGAGATGTCACCAATATGACAGAACTGAAATTACTAGCCTCAGAGATGGGTGTTGCTGAGGCTTCATCTCACATCTTGTATGAAACAAGAGTCCCTAGAGGGATGGGAGCAGCCTACCCAAGAGACTGCCTCTCACACCATCATACTGTGCCCCTGCTACAGTCAGCAGAGGCTATCTGCTGCACTGCTGACAGAGGAAGCATTGTTAACAGATGCTCCCGGCAAAGAAGTCAGAACACTGGCGTTCCCTTCCATCACGGCCTGAAACTCATCCACTTCCAAGCCACACCGCAAAACTCCTTCCCTTCAGGTGGTCTTTGACCAATTCAACGAATGGGCCAACAAATGAGGCTGATGACATTAGATTTTCTGTTACTGCTGGGGAGAAGTGGGAGCAAACTGCACTGATTTGGTTACGATTGGTAAAGTTCTCAGAGTATAAATTAAATATTGGATGTTCAAGCCCAATTATAATAATAAAGGAAGTAAAAACAAGTACTGGGCTCTAGAAAAAGAAGTTTGATTACTTTTGGTTTAGAGTAGGTTCCTTCAACATCTTCATGCAGAGGAATGCCATCTCCATTGACTTTGTTGGAGATACAGAAAAGATTAATTTGATCCGTGCCTACAATTACTATACAAATAAAACATGCATATGATACCTCTAAATGAAATATTTAAGGACTAGGGCTAAGATTACCAGTGGGAGAGTTAGGTCTTCACTGGTTTCACTGTGAGGGACGATGTCCCCTCGGCCTGTCCAGAGAGTGGTCCTTACCTGCTTGTACTTGGCAGGGAGGCTCCAGCCACAGGCCTGCAATCGCCCGTCATCATTCCGCACGTGCTCCCGGACCTGGCGGTACTGCTCCCGTTTCTGCTCGCGACGCGCTGAGGACGTGCAGTCACTGAGGAGAGAAGCAACAGCATTACTTCTCAAACTATGGTTCAAAAGAGAAGCTGACGGTTAAGGGAGTGTTGCCATAGCAGAGGGAGGAAACACAAAGCAAACCAAATCCATCTTTGAAAACAGATACCAGAAATCGGAGAGAGAAAAACACCCTCAAGCAGCAGACATAGGCATCTCTAATCGCTATCTCCCTGTTACGTGGGCAATGTGGCAGGCCAAGTCATTGTCATCTCCACTTCAGTGCTCCAACAGCCCTTCAGAACAGAGAATCAACCTTCCGTAAGACCTAGGAATCTATGAGATTACACCAATTTTTGCTTAGCTGTTAACAATCTGCTGATCTCAATTCTCCATCAGGAAGGCATTTTGAGTTCTCCCCTTTTCAGAACAGACAACTATATATTTTTCTGTCCATTTAAAGCTGACAAGGAAAATCTGCACTAACTGCTGTTGAAAATCCTGGTTTCAACAGAACAACTCCAGATTTGCAAAGGTAAAAAGAGAAATTGATCTGTGAGCTCTTAAGATATGCTTTATTACAAACAAAGGCTGTTTGAATACCAGTTCCAGCTCTCAATAGATTTTTAAAGTATCAGTCCAAGGTTCAAACAACATCAGCAAAAAAATCCAATCCAAACCAAAAACCCCTACACACACACACACACAATGACATATACTTAAAATCAACCCCCTGCTAAAACAAAACACTTCCCTGCACATGCTTCCTCCCCTGGGGAGAGGATGAGAGAACAAACAGCTTCTGACAGCGGTTAGTCACATCATTCATGCACTGCTGAAAAGCACTCAGACACCAGACAATGACTATGATATTGTAATCAGTTCAAAAGAACACAATAAAGGCAGGGGTTACCTGTAAAATAAAAATACAAATCTACCCTTCTAAAGACAGTCTTTCCCCTGATCTACCACCTTTCCACCAATCCTTCTCATTGCAGAAGTTATAATACTTTACCATCACATTCTCCAAAGTCCTTCCACAAAAACATAACCACAAGTGAAAATGTACAACCTCCTCATGGTCGAACACACACATTTTGAAGTGAAGGAGACCACAGAAGAGTTTTCTCCCTTCATGTCAGAGACATAAAGAACAGGGAGAAGACTCTGCAGTAGCAACATTTGCAGTCTCCTTTTTAGCACAGTTAAGATTAAAACCTAATATTGTAACCTAAATGTGCTGTTGGGAGAACTCTTGTCTTCACCTAAACTCCTTGTCAACAGGGTTGGGCAAGACACTCCATCCCACTGTCCCAATGCTGCCATCACACTCCGCCACAAGAGCCCTACTTCATTCTATCACGCAGTCTGCAAACACAAGAGCAGAACTAGGGTTGAGGCTGACGCGAGCCAACAGTGATCCCTGCTGAGCTGAACCATCGTGGCTTAGAAAGCCACAGCAGCAACATGTTCGGGAGGACAAAGTTTCCTGAGCCTGTCCACATGGTAACGGCTGAGTGAAAAAACAGGGAGATAAACCACAAGAGATAGAAACATATTAACACCAAACAGGCTTTTTTTTTAAAGCTGAAAACAGCTTATTTGAAGAAAAGATGCTATTTGGGAGAGTTGCCGGGGAACCTGGCTCGGCACACAGCACGCGACTCACTCTTCAGGGAAGAACTCCAGCGTGCGGCTGCCGGAGGAGATCTGGCACATGGTGTGACTGCGACGCTGGCTGAACCCTGCTGTTGTTGGAGACTTGTAGTGGATGTTCACAGATGGGTAGGTCCTCTTTGCTGGTGGGGGACTTGAGGAAGAGCTGAACAGACGGCTGAAGCTAGGGACAGAGAAAGGCCAACAAATAAGAGAAAAGGTGCCTGGGGAGACAACACACCCAAGATTCACAACAGGGGAAGCAAGAAGTAGGCAATCAGGGGCTGTAAGCCCTTCGTGAAAACAGCTTTTTTATTTCAAGTCGGGCAAATTCCCCAGTTTGATTGATATAAAGTGGTTTTTAGCTTCCAGAAAGAGATGCCTTCTGAAAACAGCCCTTTATTAAAACTGATTGTGAGCATATGTTTTCATTCCAGGATACTTGTGATCTTTTTCAGCTTGTAAAACACCACCAATGCGGATGTTCAGACCTGATTTTAATTTCACTAAGGACAATGGAAACCCTTGAAGGCAAAAGCGTTCAGCTAACAACACTTTCAGTTGACGTATCATGAATGTCAGTCTATTAAGTTGCTGTCTAAAGTAGACATGGCAACACTTCCCCTTTTCTTAATCTTACACAAACCACCAAAAAACTTACAACTGCCAAATGGTGGATTTCTTCTTCTCCTGGACGGATGGGTGCTCACGGGAAGCTCTAAGGACAAACACAGCAGAAGCAAGTTAATTTCAGCATCTCTCACCCAAGCTTCTACCAACCAGTGGGCCATTTCCACCAAGGAAGCCATGTCAAAACCAGAATTCACTCCAACATGTTTCAAAACACAACAGAGGGAGTGACATGCACTGGTCTTTAATGTAAGCACACCCAACCACGTAATGGTTGCACATGAAGTGCAAGCAAGTGTGTTCAATTCAAAGTTTTATCAACTCCCTGCGACACTATTATTGCGGCAGTACTAGTCTGGTAACTACAAACCCCAGTGTTATATTCATTTCAAGCCACAGCCTTTAGAATTCATTACTCAGAAGCAACACTCTTCCCTACAGCTTCTTCTAGCTTAATTAGCACACAAGAAACAAGCAAGACAAACAGCCTCCCAGTGTCTCCAAACAACGATGGTAACTCCAGATTTGCAGCCCAGGTTCAGGAATAAGAGAGAATTAGGTATTAGGAGAGAAGCATCTACAGTTTGGAAAACTTTCAGCACTTCTCAACCCGTATCTTGGTAGGGATTCCATTGACCACAAGATCAAACATGGCTGGGTTTTGTCCTAAATAGGAATGTTCACCAACATCCAGTCTCACCTGATCATCTCCGTCCACCTGACAGCCTCCTGGAGCTCCATTAACCTCTCTTTGTATTGATTGCGCTCCATCAGAACCCGGGCCATTTCCACGCGGGTGAAGCGGCGGCGCTGAGCTATGGGAATGTTGTCCTGCAGGGGGGAGGAGCACTGCTTCAGCCAGCAAGAGATGGAAGGGGACTGATGTTAGTACAGGGCAAGTCAGGAGACACAAAGACATCTTTGTTAGTTCTCCTCCAGTTCTGTTTCATTGCCCCGATTTCCCCATATGAGGTGGTAATTCTGGACATGTGGACACCACAGACCTCTGGGGTGTTCTGCAAACCCATGGGAATTAGAATTAGAACCACCAAGAAATGGAAAACCCCACCCAGGGTTTATTGCCAGCAAGGTGCTTTGATAGTCTACGAGGAATTATGAGAATTGACAGTGGTCCATTGGTCCAGAAGTTTGGAAACCAAAGTTTTAGCTCATTAGCAAATCCCACGACAAGCAACAGGGAGCACCACGTAACACCATCCATCCCCTCAGGAGGACTAGGAAGGAGGCATTCTGTTAGTACACACTGACAAAGGTGTTAGTACACGCTGATTAAGGTGTAGGGCACAAGAAACTAAAGAAAGGCTTTCTCCTCTTTGGTGACACCATGTGGCCTTCCCATGAAGGCTAAAACTGAACCTGCTCCAATACCTTGCACAAAATAAGAACACAGTAATACTGGAAAGAAGAGTACCTAAGTCCTTGCCCCGGCAGAGCGACATTTACAAGGAAAAGCCCTGTTACCGCTTTGGTTTGCCTTTTTGTTTTGTTTTTTTTTTTCTTGGCTACAGTTAGAAGCCTCTACCTCAGCCAAAACAGTCTGAAGAGCTGTCAGAGAACAGTCCATGAGCCTTCTCTGCCTGTACCCTGGAACAGGGAGTACTGGCTTATGTAAAAGAAATAATTAAAAAAATAATGCGGCAACATTGAGATTACAGAACTAATAAAAGAAGGCAGCTACTGCTGCAAAGCTGTCTGCATAGCCTGGATTTCACTGCACAATGTCCTCATGGCTTACAGCTTCACTGCCACTGTGGAGACGAGCTCTTCTGGAGAAGCCTGCCACAAGACCCTGAGACAAACCACACTGCACACTACGTTGTAATTCAAAATTAGGGAGAACCAGATAAAATGGGAAGGTGCTGAGCTGGGCACTGCTCTAGCACCGTTCTGCAGAAACCATATTGTGCATGGTCTTGCTGCTGTGTCAGCTGCTCGTCTTTGCCAATCTATGGTTTGAAAGTCATATGAAGAGGTGACCTCATGGCATCTGTCTATTAGCAATGCTCATCAGCAATAACCTGCAGTTCACCAGCTTTGCCCTCATCATTAACGAAAAGGCAGCTCAATCTGCACCTCAGGACTCATATATATTAGGTAATACAGAGTAAGCATATAAACCCCCTTTCCCCACAGGCATTTTAGTAATGTAATATACCAATTCTGTACAGAGATAGCTGCTTACATCCTCCACCTCCTCTTTGGGTTCTCGTCGGGCAACAATCGCTTCAGATTTCACTCTAGGAAACAGGAAGAAAGGCATCAAACCAGCAAGTGATACCATGGCTAGCCCCAAGTTGTTCTGGAAGAAGAACCATCTACAGGAAGGTCTGCCTGCATGCATCACAACCAAACATTTTCAAACTGTGAACTAAGTGTACAAATGATGAGATGCTTCTCTGATATTTTTCCCTCTCTCTTGTGGTGTGTTACTCTCAACAGCTTCACCAACATTACCCCATTTCTTTGGAACATTTGATGGAAGCACCAAAATACTGACCACTGGAACAGTCCAGCTAATTTCTTTTTCTCTGGCATAATCTATGTTCAAATGTTTGATGAGATCTTAACCATGGGAAAACCGAGCCATTATCAGCAGTGAAAATGATGGCTTAAGTTCTTCTGGGCTGCTTCTGTTTCCAATGCAGTGAAAAAAAGCCTCTAATGTGAAGGTCAGTTGCCATAACGGTGAAGAAGAGAACACCAAATATGTGCTAATAAAAGTACTTAACTGAGTGCTTTTGATTTGTTTAAACTCCATACCAAGGTGCAGTCCCACCTGAATTACAAGCACTTTATTAATAGGAAAAACACTGCAGAAGAAAAATGCAGTCTCCATCTCTTAAAAAGGCACACTTGCTACTGCATAATATATATATTATGAGAGACTAAGGAGCCATTTTTAAAAATCAGACCTATTTCTACTGCTTGTGAGACTACTTTCATTTCAGACATTTTGAGCAGCGAAGAGACCGGTCTGTATGATTCTTGGTGATTCTGTGTGCAGATGACAGAGGCAGCCTTCCAGATTCCAGCTGCAAAATAAACGCTGTCTTCTAAACTGAGATACCCCAGTGCAATGTACAGCTAGTCAAAATGCAATTATGTTGCTTTGAGTCTCATGGGGTATCTTTAGCTTTATGGATGTGAAATCATCACAGGCTTTGCTAAGCATTCAGGCTTCGGCTTCTCCAGTTTGAGTGGAAAATAAGAAGTGGGATCTCTCCAAATGCTACCCGCATAGGACTTTAAAATCTCTTCTGCCTCTTCTTCTCATTCTTAACATGAATAACGAAACAATTAACAATACTGTCATTTAAATATTGTTTGTGGAAATCTCTATTGGCTCTTTCATTAAATGAATGGGTACTCATTCCTCTCGGAGCTGTCTTGGCTCCTGCGAGGATCAAGCTCTTGATAGTTTCCTTCAAAACTACTGGTTTTGAAATTCCCCCCCTGTTTCTCCTTAAATTGCAAATTCAAACTCTGAATGCTTCACTCCAGGAAGCCCGGATTTGCAGTTGCAGTTGTTGCTGCAGAATCTTGGAGCTGGGAAGAAAATTCTGCAGTTTTCTAAGGTTCAATGGTGCACTTCAATCCAATAAAAACAATGGAACACTAAAAAAATCTCAGCCACCTACCACCAGCCTTGAACTGCTCTGTAAGGTACCTCTGAATTCCAACACTAACCTCCAGGAGGGAAACTGAGTAAAACTAACAGAGGAGGCGGGTTTATCACTCGTGTCCTCCTAGCTCCCTGAGGCAGAGTGCGAACCACTCACCTTTTCAGCTCCTCCTCCAGCTCCTTGACTCTGGTTTCCATTTTGGCTTTGGCCTGCTTTGTTGCTTCAAGCTCTCCCTTCAGCACTTCCTGCTCTCCAGACAGCTGGTCCACCTTGGCAATCAAATCATTCTTCACAACGTTCAAAGCATTTCTTAAAGGTGTGAAAGGGACAATAAGCAAAAACGCCCAAAACCAGCAGCTGTCCATAAGACAGACCTGAAACTAAAGTCACAGGCACTACAAGGAGAGTTGAAACGAGTGTATTCAAACAATTCCATCGAGCTACAACTCATGGAAAAACAGATTTTGGCAAGAAGGAGTTGCAGAACACAGAGATCACCATCACTGGTCAGTGTGAGGTCTGTCCAGTACTGCGTCCTGACTGACTGACCAACATCTCCTTAAGATGGCAGAATACTGCAGAAGCAGGTGTAGGGTAACGTTATCACCTGCACAAGGTTCAAATCTATTTTTAACAAAATGAAGGTCTGAAACATGCCTTTCAGAACTGCAGTTATGTGCAATTATGGATAATTGTGGATGATGGTGTTATCAAGCACTTCCAAACAGCTCTGGAATATTTTAAAATCAGCAGCTTCCTATCACAGTAAGTTCTCCAACTCTCCCCCGGTAGTACTTTGCCTTCCCCTTCCTGGCTGCTTAGCTTTAAGTATCTGGTTTGCCAGCCTTTCTCAAAAAACAAGTCCATTACATTGTCTGATTCTCCTTTATCTATTAAACTATTTTATCTTTGAAAACTCTCCTCAATAGTAAGATTTTTTTTTTCCAAATAGCAAACCTTGCAAATAAAAACTTATAAACAGCAATATCCTCACAGAGGCTCTGACCCACGTCTAGATTCCCACTGAAGTTAATTAAAAGCTTGCCATTGATTTCAGTTGGGATCAGACCCTACCAGCACATGCCCAGAGACTTCACCCAAGCGCCTGCAGGAAGGAAACAGTTAGGAAAGTTGCTCAGAAGAGCAATTCCTCTTCTCCAATTGAAGGAACAACAAGCATCCAAGAGAACCTGTTAGATAAATGAGCAAGCCCCTGTGGAGCAGGAGTTACAGCCAAGACCTACTTCAAGATGACATCTCACTGAGAACCAGGCAGGAAGTTCAGAGCACACAACAGTTCCTTACTTGGTCTCCAGTAGCTGCGAGTTCTCCAACAGCAGATTCCCCACTTCTTTGCCCATTCCTGAAAAGAAAGGCCAGGCAGTTTTCACCTGCTCTCTTAGAAATATGAAGTTTGTGTGGCACTGCCTGACTCATGCTTGAGGAAGAGAAATCACTTTCGTTAGGCTTCCCTAGGCTTCTGTGTCCTGCTGTGGGGAGTGGAGTGCCTCTTGCCGCAAGACCACGCAGCTACAAGGGAAGACACCCATGTGTCCTTCTGTAAAGAGCCCAAATGCAGAGCTAGCTTCTTACCCCAACTTTCACAGACTCCCTCGCAAGGGACAGAGGAGTGCTTCACTAATGCCATCCAGGGCAAGTCAAGCCAATAACTCCTGGTTTAGCCATGAGCTATTGCAACCATTTTTTATCATCGCTCATACAGAAAGAAGGTAGAAGTTCATGGGTTTTTCAGAGAGGGCAGCAGAACACTGTCCAAATTGCTACCCAGATCTGCACACCAGTGATTTTCTCTCTTTATTAGTATAAACCAAATTTTCTGTTTCTCAGTACAGATTTGGGATCTTGGTTGCAACCAGTTTCATGCACATGAAAGGCTTCCCATGATCAGCCTTCCACCTGAGCAATTTTAATAGGACTTTAGATTGCCCATTGCTCTATCTACCTTTAACAGTTTTCTCATAGATGTTTAAAATCTGAAGTCTCAGTCCTTTCACTTAAGACCCACACTCAAGAAAACATTCACATCAGACACACTGCGCTCGCACTTGGGCATCAACATTTGATGACTATAATACGCAGACTGCGTTGCAAGCACTTTGAAAAATCTGGGGCTAAGAGTGAAGGTCGAATTCAGTATTTCACCATCAGTGTTTGTGCTGAAGTGCTCCTTGTCCTGCTCTCTGAACTACTTCTTTCTTTACAGCAAAGACATCAACAGTTTTCATGATCTGTTATTTGCTGATTAATTAATATTTGCAGTAAAATAAAAACAACACAAACTTGAAGTAAATGGAAGTTAGAGAAACATGGTAGCATACAAGAAGTGAGAACACATCACAACACTCCAACATACAGATCCTCTTCCCAAAGGTAAATGGGATTAATTTATGATGGCAAAAGCAAATTCCCAGCAAGAATGAGTAAGAAGCAGCATTTTCAAATAACTTTTGAAAAACTAGTAGACAGATAATCACTTTGATGTTTCAGGCAATAGGTTCTCTGGATGCTGTGTCAAAGAATATTGCAAACAGCAAAAAAGTGAGACACTAACTGCAGTGTAAAGTGAAGCATATTTTTGCTTTGGTAAGGTGAATGGCCTATGGCCCTTTCTTTCATGGCATGCCACATGTTGATCAGAAGACCAAGTAATCATATGTTTATTAAATTATTTTCTTATTGCTTTTTAGTGATCCTACAAATGGTCAGATAAATAAATAGCCAGTAAGGCATTAAAATGCCACAAGGATGTTACAGGTCCTGAGGGATATCAAGAGAAAGAGTTCATCGTCAGTTTTTTTGGACTAAATCTTTTCCTCCCCATTCTTGAGTCATCTATCCCTCTCTGTGGCTGTTTTGGGGACAGAAAGGAATTCTGGTGAAGAGGGTGAGCTATCTTGACAGAACTAAAAGTCATACAGCACCAACCACCAGTATCCTCACTACAGCTTCTACCTTATTGGTGTGTGACACAGTCACAGCCCAACGCTTTGAACAGTGAGAGGGTCTGAAGGGCTGTTCTTGCAAAAAAGAAATGGATGATGCCATCCCAGAGCCATAGAATTGACACTATGAGATAACCTTGTGCAGGCTGTAATGGGAAAGCCCTGCTCATGGGAAAACAAAACACTGTGGAGTGACTAAAATGAAGTATCTTCACCCCTTTGTGGTGTGGAGCAAAGGGAAGAGAGGTCTGGACAGAGCCCTGTCTAACAGAGCCCCCATCCTACACTGTTCACCTCCCACGGCCAGGCAAATAGTGTGAAGCATCAAAGTGGATAATCAACTACAAGAAACAGAGGAGAATCCCCAAACCACCACCACTGACCAGCTGCGTCCTGCTTCTTGGAGAGGTGATACCACCATCACAAAAAAAACAACCAAAGTAATGCAAGACAAATGGAGGGATGTTGAGTGAATGGAAGAAGTTTAGAAAAAATACACATTAAAAACAAAAAAAAAAAAAAGAAAAAAAAAGAAAAAAAAAAGGCCTTCGCCTTACCAAAGAAATCATCCCGTACTATGAGAGCCATCCCATACGAGAAAGGGAACAGAAAGAGATGGGGACAAAGGGGAAAAAAGGAAGAGAAAAAAAGCAGCCATTAAGTACCAGTCTGTAAATAGCAAACAGAGCAGCTCATCAGCATGTGTACATCTGTGTGTGGTGCCAGGAGATGCAATGCCCAGCAGTGACTAATCTACACCCTGTCCTGCTGCAGGCTGGCCTAATAGGGATTCACACCTGAGCCGTCAGGACAAACTCAAGGCAAGCTCATCTGTTTCGTCCATCTTCATCATTTCCCTTGGACTACATAGCTTTGGGTTTCCCATTCCCACAACAAAGGTAGTTCAACAGACATCATGAATAGGATGAGGGTAGGACAGGGGGCAGGAGTACAAACAAAAGGGAGGTGGATATCAAAGCTCTCATCTGGTCTTTTTGCACAGGCCCAAATCCACCTCTGCGCTGCGACAAACTCCACTTTGGCAGGAGGTTTTCTGAGAAAGGACCATGAAAAAGTGCCTCACAGTAAAAAAAGTTTGAACTAAAAGAAAGGATGATGCCATCCCTTTCTTTTGTAACCTCAGAGAGGCAACACCAAGAGGTGCCGGGCAAAGGAAGGGGAGAGAGCTTATTGCCGCACAGCATGATGCCATGGCATCTGCGTATAGTCACCTGCCATTACTACAGGGAAAACTTCATTGAATTTGCACAGAAATCAAGAGACATCCCCTTGACTTCATCTGAAATTGATTCAGGGCCTAATGCATTTTATGGAAAAGTGCAAACTCTGCACGCGTTGAGCCTACTGGCCTTCCAACAACAGAGTGTGGCCCTGAGGCCGTGAGCCTCCTTCACCAGAACAACAGACAGAGCTATCACTTACACTCCTGCCAGAAAGGCAAAGCTTCAACGAAAGACAGAGGCTTTGCCACTCCAATCCATCAAGAAAGGGTCTTTAATGTCACTATAGCTATTCCAGAAAAGGGCCAGTACACATCAACTAACCCCAGCAGCCATCATGAGGTTTAGGCTGGATATTAGAAAAATTTCTTCACTGAAAGATCAGGCATTGGAACAGGCTGCCCAGGGAAGGGGTGGAGTCACCATCCCTGGAGGGGGTCAAGAAACGTGTGGATGTGGTGCTTCGGGACATGGGTTAGTGGGTTGGGTGGTGCTGTGTTGACGGTTGGACTTGATGATCCTTGAGGTCTTTTCCAACCTTCATGATTCTATGCTTCCATGCACACAGAGGGACTCCTCAGCATGGTTTGGAGTGTGGGAACCTAACTCAGTCCTGTGCCCACCCAGAGCTCTGCTCCAAGCACAGCACCCATTCTGACAGGAAAAAAAAAAGCAGTTTGAGTCCCAAGACCTTGAGTGACAGGCCAGTGTAACACAGTGGAGCAAACCTGCAGAAAGCCACACAAGAAAAGCTCATTGAGAGGCCGCAGGCGCGTGAGCGCAGAGCGGGGAAGTCCTGCTGCCCCCGGGGCCCACCGGTGCAATGCAACCAAGCGAGGTGGAGGTGGGAGAATTCCGCAAAGCCAGCCGTGTTTGGACAAGAGCAGGGGAGTATCACACGTGTATACCATGTCATTCAACCTCAACAAGGGAAAAAGAAACAAAGGAAACTGAGCAGAGGAGATACACACCTGAGAACTCCCCTATGGGCCATGTCCAGCGAAGCACAGAGAGACAAGGGAAAAAAGGAAGTGAAAAAAGGATCAATCAGTGACTGAAACCAACAAAACAAAAATTTTGTTCCAAAAAAATTAACAATGATTCAGCCATTTCAATGTCAAAAGGCATGAAAGGACAGGACCTGCCATGACTGTAGATGGCATGACTCTACATACAGGACATAAAAAAAATCAAGGGAAGGTAACCCGTGGTACAAATGCAACCACATTCCTTAGCTACTCCCGATTTTCCAAACATGAATCTCAGGCAATCACATCTTCCTGGACTGGATAAACCTTTATTTTCTCTTTATTTAGTTGTGTACCACTAAATGCAGAACAGCTAGTTCCCACTACCTTCTCATTTCCCCTCCCCTTGTGATTTTAGCAACTAGATCTTCTGATAATAAATGTGCTCTTCAATGATACTTCAGCTTGCAAAAGACAATTAGTTGCATTTAAAAACTCTTTTCTTTCTTTTTTTACAGTGCAGTGCCGGGACTCAGTTTGATAATCCCATTTCAACTTCCGTACGAAAAACTAGACATGAACTTACCACTAACATGGCTGAATTCCTGTCTTCACCACAAAACCCCTGCTACTTGAAGGGAAGTTTTAATCTCCAAAGCAAACACAGCTGGGCATCCTAAAACCAAAAGGAAGGACCTGCCCATAGCACACAACCAAACCGCTAGTGCTCCTTTGTGATCAAAAGCTGCTGGGATAGGGAAGAGCAGGAAGGGGGAGATAGGAAAAGGGGGAACCTACCCAGGATCGGGAGGTAAGAACCTGTGAACCTTCGATTAACAAGTGAATATGCAGGAAAACAGCCAACTAGTGTTCCTAAGGCTGCAGTGAGAAAGTAGGAAATGTGGTCTACAGTTAGCACTAGTAAACTATTTATTCTACATTTTTCTCCAGAATACTTCCTACACAAACTCATGTACATAAAGCAGTACTATAAGCAGGGGGGGAAATCTACATATTTTATTTATTTTATATTCAAAAATTGACATGGAGATTGCCAATTTTGTACCAAGAGAAGTTGTTCACTTTGCAGATATCCAGAAGGAACAACTGAGATTTTTCCATTCAAGAAACAGACTTGCCTGCCAGCTACTGCTCAAGGGCAGACTTGCCTGCCAGCTATTGCTCATTCCTTAAGAAACTGAGCCCAAAAGGAGAGAATATTCTTTGAAGATTGATTGCCAAGTTTTGAGAGAGATGAGAGGAAGTATTCAAATTTCACTTAGGTCGGGTAAACATCATTCTTTCAATTTAGAAAGAGAAGTGAGCTCCAAATACAACCCAGAAAGAGACCTCTTTCAGCTTGTGGATCTTGTTTCTTACAACCATAATGTGCAGTTTCTTCTGTGGCTCTTCAGACTCAAAGGTACAGCAGGAAGAGAGAACAATTTATCTAACAAAAAAGCCAAATTCTGAATAACGTTGACAGATTTGTCGGTACTAAGATCTAGCCTTTTGGTTCCACCTTTACCAAACTTTCTTAGTGCTTTCTATTGCACAAAGCCCCCCTCCCCGACAAAAAAAAAAAAAAGTATAAATCTAATTTCTTCATCAGAGACATGATGTCTAAGATCTCTCTCTGCCTTCCTCCCTGTGTACAATCCTGGGAACATGTGTGTTCATTTTAAAGAACACTTTAAATGGTGGACAGAGTCAGCAGCCAGAACTCAACAAAAGGATTATTTAGATTAATGTTTCTCACAAGCAACTCATAGAACTACCTGATTTCATCACAGCTCCTCTCCCAGGTTTGAAAAGGAACCCGGAGAAGCCTCCTCTATTCTGCTAGCCTGCTGTGCAATCACTTGCTCAAACCAGAGAACTGTCTCAGCACAGAAATGTACTCTTCACAGGCCACACTACGTGGTCTCCACAAGCCACCCTTACACGGGCACTGCTCAACAAAGTGTCTGTATGCTTTTATTACACATGGTAACTGCCAAACAGCAGATGCCTCACAATGCAAAATCAATCCCTGGTCTTTGGGCAGCCTTATTACTGGAAGAGGTGAAGCACCTTTGGCTTTAACTGAAACTGTGGTGATCAACCTCGCAAGGTTTGGGCAACTAAAATCTCTGGCCCTTGAAAACAACAGTTTACATTTCTCACTGATGGCTGGGTCAGACTACAGGGTAATGCAGAGGAAGTGAACTCCCAGAAGGCAGGCTTCCAAAAGTGCAAAACAGGTTGTATGAAGCAGTTCATATACCAGGCAAATAATTTTCTGTAATAGTTATTCTTAGAAGCTGACAATCCCTGATGCTCCAGCCATTTTAGGGAGAGAAGAAAAGCAGCAGCTGGCACAGTGAGTAGTGGAAGACAGCCATATAATGAACCATGTACTCTCCTAGGTAAAGAAGCACATGAGGACCAAGATGAAATAGATGGGCAATGGCAACATTGTCAGTGTTTTTCATGCTTGGATGGGTGCTAGGAAGAGAGTTCCCAATAACGTACGGGGGCTGGCTAACCAAAATTCATTCCACAGCATGTAGATGAAGCTTTAACCAGCACATGTAGTTCCTACTGTCATCTTTAAGCAGGAGTCCCAGCCTTTCTGCAATGACTGCTAACATCCAGGGGCTTCTCAAACCTGGAAATATTGCTTTTCCTTCTAAATTCTTAGTTTTGTAAGTATCCGCACACATTGGCTCCAACTGCAGGCAGAGAAAGCCTGTGCTTTCATCTTGACTCTTCTGTTTTTTTCTTCTGGCAATCTTGAGTTGGAGGTGAAACAATAGCTGTTTTAACACTTCAGGCAATGGTCATCAATCCATGCAAAAGAGCTCTCTTGCATGTTGTGGAGCTAGCACCATGCTTCAAAAAAACCCCAAAAAACCCTATCCGTATCCAAAAGGTATTGCAAGCATTCTGATGATAGTCTGGAACACATCCTTCCATTCTGGTCACACTATTGCCTATAATAGTAACAATTTCACAGATTTTTGTCTATGAGAAAGCAAGAAATATTGCATTAACCTCCTTTCCAGTCTTCAGTCCGCATCTTCATAGCTAAGTCTTCAGTGAACAGGGTAAAATCTATCCTTTCTGCAGAAACACGCCCTTTGAGAGGGTCCTGATAGAAGATTCATATTCAAAAGTGACACAAGTTATCTTCCTAATTTAAGTTCTGCAAAGGTGAGCTACTCTAAATCTGTGACATGATTCAGCTCCTCCTGTTCTCGACATATACAGAACCAAACTTGTGAGATTCTCCATAAGCAGCTCTTACATCAGTAATCACTAGAAAGGAGAAGCATACTTTCAGACCAGATCTCTTCCTACTAGATGCATAAAAGGCATATTGTTGGAGTCCTCAGGTGTCCTAAGGCTCTTTAAATCAAGAGGTAAAATGGAAAGCGAGCTACACAGTTACAAACTTTGTCAGCTGCCCGTGTTGTCTGAGCATTCAAAGACCACTCATATTGTCCTGATTCATGAAAACAGTCAGCAGGACTTAGGAGCATGCTTAAACTCTGCCATGAATTAAGGTCTAGACACTCAAGAGTCCAACACCAAAAAGTATGGCATGGGCTCAAACTGCTACCCAAGGCAAAGCTGTTTCTCTGACTGCTTCAGGGTCCTAGTCAGGAATATGGAATATAACCAGACTGCATCTATTACAAGCTCCTCCAGAATCAGCCTAAAACGTGAATTACTACCTCTATTAGGCTGACTATAAAAGGGTAAAACCTGCAATACAGACCATAATATTTACATATCATTTAAACTTCAAAAACTTAACAAAAGGAGTTATTTTCTTGCAAATTTCAAGCACACCTTTTACTCCAAGTAACATTGCTAGTGTGTAAAATTACCAGGGAGAAATTTGGGGGAGGAAGAAGAAGCAGCAAATTTTGTCTTCGAACTATTTGCATGGGAGAATCCTACTAAAAAAATAACTTACACACATAATGACAACCCAAGTAAAAGTTACCCAACAGTTTAAGTAATTTTCTAAGCATTACTGTACTGCAGGTACGTATTTCAGTCACGTAATGTCTCAATTTCCGTGCCTTTTTTTTTAAAGCTAAACATCCAACTTTTGAAAATAAAAAAGGGAATTTAAGTGCTTCTACAAGCTTAATATAGTTGTCATTGTACCAGAGAAAACAGAATGGTTATAAACAAATTTTTACCTAGCAGATCTGCTCCTTCATCAACATCTCCGATAACCTCAGACCCCGCGGTGGAAAGTTCATGATACAGAGAGTCTGTGTTGATGCCAAACGCTTTGTTCACAATCCCCTGCGTTGGGCTGTTGTTGGAAGGAAAAAGAAAAAGAAAAAGAAAAAGAAAAAAAAAACAAAGACTCTTGTTACTTGGCAACGCTTAAGCTAAAACATTTCTCTCTGAAATACTAAGCATCCCAGACCATTGCTATCAAAAGCCTGAGAGAACATTTCACCTGCTCACCATGTGCTGATTCAGGGAACGTATTGGGTAAAAAAACCCCCATGTTTTATTCCCCATATAAAGGACAAGTACCCATCATGCACAACCTCAAAGCTCACCCAGCTGACTTCCTTTGAAATCATAATAGTTAATGACTATTCAATATTTGACAGAAAGATTTCAACTCGCAGAAGCTCTCAGCTCCAGCTCTGCAAGGATTCCCACACTTCTCTCAATTCAGATAGCAACCTTGGATAGCAGTAAGATCAGATAAGGACTCAAATAGTGAACAAAGAAATGGTCTTTTTACTTCACCAAGCAGCAAGTGAAATCAGCCCGAAGGGTTATTTTCTTCTTTGGGTGAGTCTATGCACCAAAATGCTTCTTCACATGTCAGCAGAATGTATTTCGTTAAAGGTAAATCAAAGTTAATGTTTTCTAATCACATCATACAGGAGCACACCCCCGGGCATCCTCTTTCCACCTCTTAGTGTCTTTGGTACCATAAAGAATCTTCTTGCATTTCTTGACAATCTCACAGCTCAAACAGAAAACAGCTGGTACAGGAGGTGAAGGTGAGGAAACCTCTGGGATTGTCACTGCCTACTCTAAAAAATGGTCTTTATGTGGGTATAAACACCCCGCTTTGTATGAGGGGAATCAGCCAGCATGAAGAGAGGCTGTGCAGTTTTCCCAGCGCTCTAACAGAAAGGTCAGCACTGCTAAAGATTATCTCAAGCTGTGTGGCTTCATTCTTAAATAAATCAAGTCTCGGTGATAAAGGCTACTAATGGGGTGCGGTAGCTGCCTCTGATATTGCAGAGTCACAGCACATTGCAGAGAAAAGGAAAAAAAAAATAGGTTGTTTTTTTTTTAAACTACAGAAAAATTACAGCTACCCAGACACCTGAGGAGTTACAACTGGGTGCCATGACTGCACCAAAATTAATCAGTTCATGCAGTCTAATGGACAGCACAAGTGACAAGAAGCAACCAGCACTCAACCTCTAACCTGAAGACCTAGTCCAGCTTGAACCTACCTCTTCAGCACCCAACTTTCAGAAGCTGTATAGATCTCAAAAGCCTTCTGCTTTGAGAACAGCAAGCACACCATTCAGCAGCTCCAGAGTGAGCTCGTGTCTCCTGCAGCTTTCAGTCTCGCTACCTGGACCTGAGATCACCGGCTGAAGACCTCCCAGTGCAGCAATCCTCTCTGCTCCCTTCTTTTCCTTCCGTTTGACCGATTTTTGATCTGATCTCATCTGTCATTTTTGTCTTCCCCGCACAGAGCTGTTTCAACTACCTAGATTCCTCCTGCATCTGACCCTAAAAACTGCCCATGCATCCTACAGATTCTGAGGGGAGCTTAGCTGTATGTGGCTTCACAGCTGAGAAATGCATCTGTTATTGCTGCTCATACCCTTCTCCGTGAGGATGCTCAACAGGGGAAATCTAGTCCAGATTTGGACTGTGAGAAAATCTTGCCTTGACTTTGTCAGGATATTATCTTATGCATACCTGTAAGAGCTAGGGGGTTATTCTTGCTGGTGTAGTGCCAAATTACCCACTGCACCAGGGTAGAAATTAATGAATCCTGTAAAACTAACCACCAAACTTTAGTAAAAATAAATCAAGGTATTTAGACACAGGTATTCTACACTAACACATGCCTCACAGAAATAGGGTGCCAAAACTAACAGACTTTAGGGAGATAAATTAGGGAGCTAAATAGGATTAGCACAAAATGGGTGATGGATAGGAACCAGAGCAGCAGAGTGGTTCAGTAAAAGTCTGCTAATTCAGAGGGCTCTGTCGACATCCTGGCTGCACTGATGGGTCAAAATTGCTCTGACCAGCCTCACCTGGGACCCACCCCCACTCACTGGTCCAACAGCTGCCTTTAACCTCAGACTTGCGAGTTCAGTACTCCTCTGAGCTACACGGTAGGTGTTCCTGTCTTCAGCCTTGTCTCCTGATGCTCATGGGTAGCACTGGGACCTTATTTATCTCCTTGTCTTGTCTGGAGCTGCTGATGGAGCTCGTTATCAGTGCTCTGCCCTCTCTGCTCAGAACCCGTAGGACTGGGAGCACTGGGGTTATTCCCGCTTGTCCTCTCTCATGGAGTAGCCCTGCTCTTCAAACACTTGAAAGAATTAAAACTGAAAAAAGCTGGAGGTTCTAAAACTGAATTCAGAAATGATCTCTTGTTAGAAAAATGCATCTTTTCCCTCTTCCTGGTAGCTGAAGCCCATGTCCCCTTTACCTATTGTCAACCTTTTCTTGCTCCATCTCTCTGTCCTCCCTTGATCCAGCAAGGCAAACAAGCCCTGTTCTGGGTCAGCTGGACAGATCCTTCTGCAGATCACCAGCAGCTATTTGCCTTCTCTGGAGAACTCAAAGAAGGTCAGGACCCCTCATATTCACACACCACAGAGTATATGGACTTTTTCAAACAGCTGCATCATGAACTCAGCGTGAGCCACAGCATCCATTCCTCACTCCTCATAAAAGCAGTCTAAAGAGCACACAGTGAAGAGTCGCAATCGATACCTGTTACCAGGGCGTTCCAGGCGGGGGTCTTGACACATATCCAGCTCTGGAGTAGAGTCTATGATGTCCTGAACATCAGACCACTCATCACTGCTGCCCATGCCTAGGTAAGACAATATGTATGATCTATAGGATCAGGACTTTCACACCACGGTGTTCCTCAAAGGGACTTTTGCAGCTTTGAATATCAAGGTTTCAAAACTTCATGGTGTCGTGTTCAAAGTCTTTAAATAGGAACAGAAAGTGGCCGATCATCTAGAGTCACAAATGCACCAGTGCTGGGAAGGTGCCCTCACAATTCCAGAGCAGGAAGACCGTAAGCATCCCTTCCCCCCCACTATACCCGAGTGTCATCAAGGTCATTGGCCTGAATCCTCATTAAAATGTGGTAACCAGAAATACTTCATCCATTAAAATAAATCCCAAATAATTTTTTATCTGTCAGTAAAAATTCTTCAATCACCATGCAGCGTTAGCTGAGATTGGAGACATCACAGTGATTTTCTGTACAGCTCCACAGATATTACTGTAGTTATGAATTGACATTGCTTAGTTGTAACAGAAAAAATTTTTCAATACAAATTCTCAAGTCTACAATTGGTTTAGATTCACAGTACAGTGAAATTTCACTTAAAAACTGATGCATGAAATCTGCTCTGGTTTCTGTATAATCTACAGCCTGAAGCCAGTATTTAAAGAACAAGGAATTTTCTCCTCTTGTCAAGTCACATTTATTGGATACCAAACTCTTCAAAAGCTCAAACTTGCACCTATTCTAAACAAGCAGTATGAACACAGTGTCTGTTCACACAAGAAATTCTTGAAGGATTAAAGACCTCATTCGTAAACTACATTAGTCCCTCAGTGGCATTAGAAGTGAAATTTTTGACCTTTCTGAACAGCCTCTGTAGACAAATATACAAAGCCCATGAAAACTTGAGTGCTGATTTTGTTCTTCTAGGCTGGCATTATGCACCAGCTGGCAACAAATGCCACATCTGAAGACAAAGTGTGATGTGTATCTGTTGCCAAAGCAGGCATCCATACACCAGTGGTTCTCAAGCTCACAGAAACAGAGGCTTCCTTTTCTTTATTTTTTCAAGCTGGGAAGCTTTTCTGCAAATACCTTTTGAGTACCTTTTTTGGTCGTTCAGCTCTAAGGCATGTGCATCACCGACAGACATTTTAATTACAGATGCAGAAAATACATAATTAAAATTCAAGTACTGGTGTTTCTCCTCAGCATGGAGATCTGATTTTGCCTTACACGTGAGAAACAGCTGAAAGGCTGAATATGTAGAGTATGCAGGAAAGACACAACTATCTGCCGGGAGCTGATTCCACAATATGATACTTCCACAAAGAAAAAAGCAGCTTTCACGTGCACAATGACTTCAGAGGTGCACACATATAGAAGATGGTATTGCTATTGATGGTAAACAAGCTTGTAAAGCAGCAACTGTAAAAAATGAGTATTTATAGGGCATTTGAACCACTGACACCCAGGCTCATTTCTCTGATACCAATGCTTATACTGACTTGCCTGGGCCAGGATTACCAAACAGATCACCATTTAACAGCTGGTTATGCAGAAGCCATACACTTTTACGGAGAGCTACACTAGCTTCTGGCAGATTGGCATCTGTGTCCCTGGGACCCCTTCAGCTGCTAACAGAAACACAGAATGGGACTTGGACACAACAATTCTCACCCAAATGCTACAACAAAAGACATTACATGTTGATTTATAGTCTTAATTTGTTAGGAACCAGCTTGTGAATGTTAGAAGAGGAACTTCCTCTATATTACTTAAGAAAAAATATCATCTGGTTCAGATGATGATCTGAGCCCTATGCTCATCCCTGTGCTCTTGCACAGGTTTTCATCCTGATCTTCAGCTAGTTTTACAGTCCTTTTGCACATAAGTTCACAACCTGCAAAGCAGACCACTTCTCATTTCTGAAGTCTGCTGCAAGTGTAAATACACTGTATGTTTGTGAGACTATTCATATTACTGACGTTTTAAAAATTTGCTACCCACCAAACTGCTAACAACCAGTTAGCCCTGTCTTGCTCGCATCTCTGGCTATGGCTACTTCAAATTCTATCATTATGAAGCTGATGAGCCCTCAGTTTCCCCGCCTCTTCCTGTAACTGGGAAGTCAATTACTTTAATGACCAAGTACCCAAGCTCCAGCTTCCATACCTATGCTGACATTCCTCATCTCCTGCGTGACCTGGACTTCCATGTTCCGGCTGTTCCGCTTTTCTCGTGCCCTCTTATTGCTCTTGGTTGTGCCATTGTATTCACTGATGGGCTGGATGCTCTCGTTCAGGGGTGTGACGGCAGCAGAGGGCACAGACGATGTTGGAGTGTTAGACTTGGTTCCAGTGGTGCTCGGCGTGGCAGCTGCTGAGGACTGTCCAGATTCGGACATTTCATCTTGGGGGCACTATGGCAATTCCGGGGTGGGGGGAAGAACAAAAAGGGAAAAGCACAGCTATACATTTCAATTAATCTCCCATTTGTTGGTGTATGGCTGCCTTAAAGCATTATGGAGAATGAGTCTTGTTCGCTGTACCAGCTGCACGCCCAGCGCTTGCTGGTGACACTAGGCACTGCAAACACAACGCAGCAGCGAGTTCTCATGCTGAACTCAGCAAGCAAATCCCATCTGTGAAAGGACCGATATCCTTCCTCCTTTACTACTAAACATTGGTCTTCACAAGTCACATCAGTGTGTGATCTCTCCATCACGCATCTCAGGAAAGGTGGCCTCATCGTAAGCGCAGAGCACCTGCAGCTCACACTGACCACAATGGAAGCTGAAGGGCTTTGGCGCTCACAGTTAGCCAGGCCAGCGCTTCCCAAAACTGGAAGGCAACATGGATACTGCTTGGGAAGGATCTGAAGTGGCCTCTTGGAGGCCTTGGATGATGTCATTACTGTAAGCCATGAACGCAACCTGGATGAGAGAACATTAAAGCGGTTTTGACAGCAAACTGCAGAAGCAAAGCGGATACCAAGCCGGGATGGTCTGACTTGGCTGGCGCAGGAGACCTATGTCCCCATACCACCTTATGCAGAAGCTGGCCAGGTATGGGTCTAGCTTGGCAGTACAGCAGGAACAGGTGTGGTCTCCAAGCTTCCAAATGACAGGATGACAAAACCCAAGAATTCAAAAATCAGAAGCTGACAAATTAACCCAGGAGATGGATTCCCAGTGTGAAATGTGCACAAATGGCTCTCAGTTTTACAGACATTACAGCCCCATTTCTTGTAATACCACTTCTTGAAAACCACGGGAGGCTTTCAAGGCTCAGTCAGGATTTAACCCTGTGACCCTTGTTTGTCAATTAAAGCAGCACTGCTTCACAGTCAGCCAATTAATGCCTTGACCAACGCTGCGATCACTCCCAGACCCAAATGAGATCTCCCCATCCTTCCCGGCTGCCCACTCTAATTACTTCCTGCAGGGGGATGACAAAATTAATGTTGAGAGTTCCATGCGATAATGAGTTGCAATTGGGTGCAGTGACATTCAACATCTGCACATCCAGACCCAGCTTTAATCTTTACTACTTGTCTCTCCCCTCCTGTGCAAGGACTGGAAAGAACGCCATCCTGCTCAGAGGTTGCTCTGAGCCTCCCAAGCTTGGAGCTGTGATGCTGTTTCACTTCACTGATTTGGAAGTCTCGTTCTCTTGTTCTAATAATAACTTTACAACATGACAAAAAAATTCAAAATGGCATGAGAGAGAAGACTGAAAAAATGGTGACTTAACCCTTTGCAGCCGTGTTGGTTTTTTTTAAATCTGGAATCTTATTAAGATCTTCCTTTAATTAGACTGGCCTCGATATTGTTATCTTAAAATACCCTGCTGTACACTGAACTGTGAAAGTCAAAGGTTTTACATTGCATCTGTGCATTTATATTGGAAATTTAAGGGTTTTAAAAACAGAATTACCATTAAATATGATCCACATTTTGTATATAGTTTCTGCACTGTCAGTCCGAACAGCACCCACATTCCCACACGGACACTCAAATCAGCTCCCTGCACATTTGCTGATTTTAGCACCAAGACTGAGATGGGGACTTTTGACCTAGGCTGCTACATGTGAAAACCATACTTCCCACCTCTGCTTCACATTGCTGTTTCAGGAGCTACTGTCCTAATACATAAAGAAAAAAAATCAAACCAGGTTTTTGAGAACAAATATGATCCAGTAAGCCACTTCAACTGCAGTTTGCCTATTGTGCTTTCTCGTGTACAAAGGGACAAAGAGTAAAGTACAAACATAAAACTTCCTTCCCCAAAGAAAATTTCTGTTGGATGAAAGGATTCTGAGATGTTCTTGCACCCACTGTAAGACTATAAGGCATAACCAAAGTCCGTGAGCATCTCAGCACTGTAAAAGAGACATGCACCTGGGTCCACGTGTCCTTCCTTGTTCTTAGGAATTAGATGTCATTCCGAAAGCCTGTAACACCAGTGTCTACAGGGCGACATTTACATCAGAGATGCCCTGTAACTTCTTGTTTATTGACATAATCTGCTCCTCACTCAGAACACACCAGTGAGTAATTACCCTGGCCTTTCACCTGTTTTTTTGCTATACATTAGAGTTTTTACATTTACCTAGAAAATGTACTTTATCAACCTACCAAGCCTGCGTTGGAGAAATTCCTCCCAAATGTAACTACTATTAAGGTGCTCCTCCTTGCAGTCCAGAAGCTCTATTAATCTTTGCTGGTATCTTCCTTCTATTGTCCTGAGTGCTTCATTAATGCTAAGTATTCCAGTAAGTGTACGGCTCTCCTCTACAGCGTAGGAGGCATTCTCCATAACCCATAGCTCACCCAAAGAATACTCTCCACAACCACCACTTACCTACAGCCATACCTGTCAACCTCCTAAACATCAAATGTGTAGTAGAGACCTCCAAAATGCATTGCAAAGGCCCAACATTCATAGCAGTCATATGTCACCATGAGAAGCCACAACTGTATGGTTACAACACTGAAAGCATAGTACATAAAAACAAAAATGTTAAGGACTTTCATCTCCAAAACACTGTAAAAAATAAATGTACAAATGAATGTAAAAATAAAATAATATGGCAGCAACTAGAACAGAAAATACTAATAATAAGTATACAAAGACACTTAAAATATAACTACAGTATGGCCTCATGAAGAAGGAAAACCAGTCAGAAGAGTCAGGATGTACATACTGGGAAGGTGAGTCGTGCGTGCAGTTGATGTCAGTGAAATATCAGAACTGCTGAAGAAGAGGCGAGAAGTGCATGAGCAGTACTGCCGAGATTTCAGTCGTGAATTCAGTCAGAATATTTAAGAAATAGCATTCCAGCCAGAGAGCATGCAAGAAGCTTGCAGGAGGAAGGTCTCCATTCCAAATGGCAAATCTAGCAAGTTAGTCAATCACATCCTTTAATTATTCATAGGTTTGCTCCATACTCTTAGGAAATCCTCTGTAACACACTTCCCCATCCAAGTCTTCCCCAGCCCAAGCTGACTCCACCCTACCAGCTAGCCTCCTTTCAAACCCAGCATACCACTGCTGAACTTCCTCAGGGAGCACCAGCACCAACTCCTGGAGTACCTGTCAGACACACCTGCAGGAGCACACTACTGCTTCTGCACAAAGCTTTCTTGTCACTATTAACTGATTTTTTTGCCTGACACCACCACCAACAAATCACTAGGAGATCCAGTGAGTAACCTTCCCTAACCTGAACTTGGACATCAAAGATTTCAATTTATCTGGGTTCCTGACGCATTCTCTTACAATACAGAAGCTGGGTCACCACCAAGATCCCCTCAACTTCTTTCAGAAGTTCTGCCATGGTACCGCTTGAAGAATTATGCCTTAGCAAGTCTGTGGAAGATGGATCTAACCCCAACGTCCTCCCAGCTCTTCTCTAAAAGCTAACCACTGCCGTAAAAGCCTGCTCGCTAGAGAGCTCAAGGGCATGTTCACACCACAGCGTGCAGCACTGCCTGCAGATCTCAAGGAATAAAATGGCTCCAGAACCAGAAATGGGCTGGTCTCTGTGCATTTTGGTTACTGTCCGTGTCCTTGCAGCAGTGTTGTCTTGGCACAACACTAGTCTAGAGAAACACATTCATATTCTATCTTCATTTCCACCATCCTTAATTACTTATTGCACTGTGGCTTTGCTACTCCCTAATTCCAGGCAAAGCTCTCCAGAAATGACTGTAGGACCTGACTGGCATTCTGCAAGTTGCTACGCTTCCCAAACTTCTGTACCTCTAACACTACAGCAAGGGTTGGGTTCCAAGAACAGTCCCCACCTCATCCAAAGATCTTGCTTTTGGATTTCCAGCTTCCATGATGGTAGAGGGCTGACGAAGTGCTAAGGTTTGTGCTGTGCTAGGCCTCGCTACTTTACAAAGGAAGTGTTAAAAAGGGAAGTTGCTGCTTTGTATTCTTTATAAATTTTGAATATTGTCAAAATTTCTTGTGCTATGCATCAATGAGGCCATTCCTGCGAAGTCCCTCAAGGCAAAAGTACCATTAATGTAATCTGGAGACATGCAGAATGGGTGCAACAATAAGCTGAGTTTTTTCTTTCTTTGTCTTTTTTTCCTCCTCTTTGCCTTTACTGCCCCAATGTATTTTACAGGATTAATGATTTACAGCTTCTCGAAAGGAGACCAGTCCTTAGATGTGACATATAAAACACCTGATGTTTTACAAGTTCCAGGCAGAGAGAAAGTAAATTTTATTAGACAATTTTAAAGCAGACCAGAAGCTCTATGAGATACTGGTGGACATACCATAAGCCGTGCTGGGTAGATGCACCACTGGCTCTCAGGCCTCCCACCAGGCATTTGCGGAACATAATTCAAAGAGAGGGGAATTTGGTGAAATCCTGAGCACAAAGACTTTGAGAAGTCTACAGGTACAGCTCATGGGAAATGGGGGTCACCATGTAGTCTAAACTGTAAACAACTGCAGTGAGCTGTCAGCTAAGAGTACAACATGGGGGTCTCTGGGCTCAGACCGGTCTCCGAACGGCAGAGCAGAGCACCACAAGCAACAGGCAGCACCATGCAGCTGCTGCAGCATGGTTGCAATGCTGTGAGGTTTTTGGCAATCTCAGTGCAGAAGACAGTGCATCGAAGGTAGACAATGCAAGTCTAGAGCAATGGCTAGATAGATGAGGAACTGAAGACCTTTAAGCACCGTGCAAGACTTGGGCATCCAGAGGTGATCAGGAGCCCTTTTTACTGAAGAAAGGAAGGCCATAACAGCGATTAGTCAAAAAGGACAAACACTGGAGAGCAAGTGCAGCCCAATACCCGGTCCCAGCTGAGGTGCAAAAGCACTGCTCTTATAAAGGAGGAGAGAGGGGACGGGTTCCACCACTTCCTCTCCCAAAAAACTATTAAAAAGTGAAGCATTTATCTTCCCTAAATCCCTAACTGCCTCCCCACACGTTCCTTTCAACTTGGGGCCAGCCAAGTAAAGGAGATTATCACTGAGACAGAAAGCATGAGGAGCTATGTCAAATCCTTCCCACACCATACCGCAAAAGAGTATCCTCCCCCCTACAGCACAGCTACCGAGGGAGCAGACACACAGCGGGGAGAGGCTGCAAAGGGTTACGGACACAGATTGGTCTCCATCTTAATGAAAACATGGGATGTTATTGACAGTGGGAGAGTGGGAAACCCTTGCTCCGTGATGGTCTATAAAACCTTGTAGCTGGAGTTGGACTGCAGCTGGCCGAGGTCACTCAGGTGCCAGTGGTCCAGTGTTGGGATGATCTTGGCCCCTATCTGCCCACGTACCATGCCATCCGCGAGGGGGAAGACATTCAGAGAGTTAGGACGTTCCTTCCTGCTAAACAGAGAAAGAGAGAGAGAAGGGAAAACAATCTGTTAGCCGTTTACAAGGTTCTTACAGAAAAGAAACAGCACACAAGCTTACGTGAAACGTTAGTCATTAGAAATTGAATTGCACTCCTTCCCCTCACAGAGCAGCCGGATGAACTCCCAAATCCCAGACTTCCACGGGGGTGTCTACTCAGACCCATGGTGTCTACTGCTAGAGCCATACCTCTTCTTGGGGAGACCCTAAGAGGGAGGGGGTGAAGTGACCACAGCAGAACAACTGACTTCTCCATCAGTACGAAATATTTTGGGGGAATGCAAAAGTGCAGGGAACCACCAGCCAATTTAAGTTGGTGTATCTTCTGAGAAACGAAGGTACTGTGGGAAAACAAGCCACAGCAACCAGCTCTCACAGCAAACAGAAAAAGCTGGGTCAGGAAAGAGACTTTTAAGTAAGGGTCACCTACATGGCACTTCTGTGTATTCCACCCCAAATCCAGTTAGCTCCAACATCAGAAATCAGAGGTTTCTGGATCACTTCCAATATTAAGCAATAAAAATAATACTTGTACTCTCTGATCCCTTCTCCATATCCATATTCTAACGCATTCAAAATTCAGAAATTAAAAAAAGGTATAAATGAATGCATCATTCATATTGCCAGATATCTGTAATTACATTTTCTTCATCCTCTTCTTTCTGGAAATTGCAGGTGACTAGCTAGCTGCGGGTTTGATTCTGAACATAAAAGCTGGCACAGGTTTTGAGACCAAGTTACAGTGGGAGAAATTCTAGAGCAAGCAGCGGAGGTGGACAAGGCTGCAGCAGCATGCTGAGATCAGCAACTGGTTTCATGCCAGAGTAGCAGCCTGCAGGGACAGAGCACGGATCTTTCAGGGGATATCCCCAGCAGCCTCCACAAACTGGACTCTGGTGGCACTGCAGAGATGAACTAAGCTGATCCTCTATGTGACATGTCCCCACAAAGGGGTTCAATGATGGTATTTCACCTGCTCCTGTATGGAGCTTCTGCTTGTTGGTGCAGGGAGTGATGAAATCCAGCCTTCCGCACACCAGGATTAATCTCCGTGGACCTGCACGTGCCTTTCTGTAACAATCATCAGCACTGTTCTGACAGCCAGGCTAGGTGACCGTCACCACCACCTCGCCTGTGACTGTGTGCAAAACAACCGCAGCAGGACCTAAGGCCCCCTGGGATGTATGCAGACATGCTAACACAGGAGATGGTGCATGAACCAGCTCATTTATGAAGGAAGGAAGCTGGAGTGTCTAGCAGAGGAGACAGTGTTTGTGGAGAAAACCAAAAGGCCCAACCTTCCCGTTGTCAGCACTGCTGTGCCGGTGCCATTCGTGCTGAGGAATGATCGCTTGCTGCAGCCTGTCTTGGATAGGCAGGAGGGGCAGAAAGGCGCTTCCAGTGTGGCCCAGCAAGGAGATGTGGGGTGTGCTTTTCTTAAGAATCTGCATTAAAATCCTCTCCTGAAGATCCTAAGGACTCATACATGGAAGTTTCATTGACAAACCCTCTTAACATAACTGGATTTTGGAGGAACACAGATCACTGACACAACCTGATTAACATGACTGTCTTTTATAGAGAAGGTGCAATCATCTTCCAACAGATTCAAAACTAGATTAATATATGATTGGGATTATCCATTTCCTTGTAGCTTTTCCACTCAGAAGGCATCCTGGTGCTTGTTCCTTTTAAATATTAACAATAGCTGAAGGTTTATAGAAAACATTCCACTGCTTTTTGCTTAAATGCTGATTTCTGACCTCTATCCTGCCATTTACACACGCTCCTAATAGGTCATGATGTCAAAGTCCACTTACCTCTGCCTGTCTTCCTGCATTTACCTCTCTTTATCCTACTGCTCTCATTCCAAGACTCTGAAAGTTTCTAACAGCTGTGTTTTAAGTTTCTAAATAACACACCAGGGAAATTTTTCCCGTAATATGAAATCTTCACCCCTGGCACTGTACTGATCTAAGAGCCACAAGAAGTACAGTAAGCTATATATAAGAGACTATGAAGAGATTCAAAACTAGAAATTAGAACTTTATGCCACAAAGACAGAAAAATTACTCATTAAAGAAAAAGTTAAAGAGTTAAAGAAATAACTCAAGGGTCCCAAAGACTATTTCAAAAGAATCATTCTTTTCAGGGAGAAAAAAAAAAAATCAGGCCATGTTTTGAGTTGCTTTAACCATTAGTTTCATATATCTCCTCTTCCTCAGGTTAGAATGAGAGCCTTAAGGGAGCCATGCTTCACAGGTGTACCTGGAGCAAGTTTCCTGTAACTGCAAAACATTCCCTGAAAACAAGTGGTGTACTCAGAATATCTAACAACGTGCTACAATATAAACGCTTTTGTAACTATGGCCTGACGTAACTCACTGGCAGCACTGAGAAATCTGAGCCACCTCAAACGTATGCTGAGACACTAAATTATAGTTCCTCTTCAGGTAATCTCCATCAGACTTGTTTTGGGAACCCATAGCTTATCTAGGTTCCCATACAAACACATGCACCTTTCACACACAAGGAGGTACAGCACCCCGCTGAATGTACAGTGAACAGATGAACTTCACAGTCCCTGCTAAAGAGTGAACGAGGTACAAAGTCTCCATAGCATCATGTGTAGATGTGGTGCTTCGGGACATGGTTCAGTGGGTTAGGTGGTGTTGGGTTAACAGTTGGACTTGATGATCCTTGAGGTCTCTTCCAACCTTTATGATTCTATGATCAGAAGCTGTAGGATCTTCAGGAAAGGACTGTCAGAAAATTTCCTTGCTGACTTTCTTTGGAAACACCTTCCAGCCTCTTCTGAACCTCCCAGGGAAGGGGAAAAAAGCAAACACTACAGAAGAGCTAACTTTAGCTTTGCAGTCTTGGGGTTGACTATCAGTCTTCAAACAAATTCAGAGTATCCTCAGGGCTGGTGTAAATTTTGAGTGCTGGAGTAACCTTCATACACCCAACTCTCTCCAGTACAGGGTGACTCTTAACACTCACTTAGTTCCACCTTGCGTTACAAGGTAAACAGTAAACTCCTCAATAACAGTTTGCAGTAGCCAAAACCTGCGATCAGGATGATCGACAAGTAACGACCTAAAGCTTAAAAAACATAACAAAAGTACTGCTTGTTTGCCAGCATTTAAAGACAAGAACTGCTCTCTTTGCAGGCTCCGGGTGCAGAACTCACTGCCCAGCCCAAAGTCAGAAGTGCCTTTGGAGAGCTACCAACAGTGAGATGCATTTTCTGCCCCACTCAGAAAATACGCATGCCTTGTACCCTGTAGTAAAATAAGGGAGAAAATCTGCCTTTTTAAAACATTGCAGGATGTGAAGTGTAAATGTCCACTCATAAAGGAGTGAACCTGTTTTGGGACTGAACTGACTTCTGTGTCTTCTGCGTTGGGAGTACGCAAGCTTCCTCCTGACGTGTTATCCCAGCAGCTCGCTGGGTCCCTCTGCCTCACCCCAACAAGCAAGTCTACCACAGGTACCAGTAGACAAAGAGGCAAACACGCCAGCACAGTACACTCCCAGCACCGCACTGTTGCCACTTAACAGCAACCTCCAAAACTAGGATTAACAAAGTAAGATGCACCAATAGGATTTACCTTTTCCTCCATGACTGGCGATGACTGCAGTGACAAACATAATGGCCAAAACAGAGCAGCAATCACACAAAAAGCGAGACAAAAAAACAACCATTAGAGAGCAAAGGTCATGCAAACGTGCAGCCCTACAACAGACAAGAGGGTATGCATGCACTGTCACGTGGAAGTGTGTGCCGTGCTCATCAGTCACCCCTCTTGGACAGCGGTAGACGCACACACCCCAACAGTTCTTGCACAAACTCCTCCCATGTGACAGGCAAACATCCTCAGTGTACTTACGGTCCACGCAAATATGCCCCCCTGTGTGGTGTAACACACCCGAGTGCATTTCTTTATTTTCATCTGTGGATGTATTCCCATTTGTCTGACAGGCCAGAAGGAATTACGCCTGTGTCCCCCCAAGCGCACGTCAGCGCACCCAGATACACCAACACCAGTGTCCACCCCCCTCCAGCTGTGCGGTGACACAAAACCACATCTGACCCCAGTGCCTGTGCACAAGCACATACCCACACCGAGCTGCACACACACGCATGCACACCAACAGTGCAAAGCTTGAAATGAAGGAAAAAGTCCCATTTCCCACTGGTGGTTCCTACACACTCTGCTCCCAGCCCCAGCAGGGCGTTCATAGACACACACTGTTTCTCCTTTTTTCCCTCTCCCAGGAGACTAGCAATACCCCACGCATAAAAGGGTAAAAGCCCGACTTCTTCAATATGAAGAGGCAACTCTTGATGTAAATGTTGCCCTTCATCCCAGAGAATGGCAGCCTTGCAGATACAACACTTTTCTCTGTGCACCTCTTTCACGGAACACTATCATAAAGCCACGATTAATGTTAGCTTATGTGAAAGTGAGGGCAGGAAAATCCCATTAAAATCAATTTCTAGTTGCAGTCCAACCCAACATTGGCAGGTGCGTATATGAATCACCCTTTAAATGAGAGAGGCCCAAAGCATGCTTTTGCCTATGGTACTTTTATATTTTACTGTGGAATTACTTCCAGAGATAGATTCTTATTTACAGAAGGATGAGTGGGAAGGGAAACAACCCTAGCATGCTTATCCCTTTTCAGCTGTAACACTAGGATCAGACTCTGTTCTAGGAGCTCACTGTGGACTTCCAAACTGTGAGGGGGAGAGGAGAAGGAAGAAAAATAGTCTGATAAGGGAGATTTTACGAACCAAAGAACACCTACAAATCACTGGGTCTTTTTTACACCATGTCTTCTCTTGCCTTCTGCACCCCTCGTGCCTGTCTCTTTGGCCTAGGAAGGCTGCCATCTGTATTTTCACTTTTTTCCCCAAAAGATTTTTATTTTGGACAATCCAATTTTAGCCAGACTCCAAACATTGTATTCTGCATTTATGTGTATTCTCCTAAACCACTGTCTGTTGTGAGACTAATTTACTGTTTTGCGGAAAATACAGCACAGAGATAACCCACTATACAGTCCACTCAACAACTACAAGAGCTTTCAGTTACTCCTCTCTAGAAGAAATACTGTGAGATGTTCTTTTCTGAAAGGACTACTTGACTGTCAGAAGAGAAGGGTAAATAGTCCCCCTCAATTCACACACAACTGTACCCTTCTTTTATGCAGCCTTACAAATGAGAGTATAAAAATCTTATCAAACTGATTCAGAATAAATGAAGAATCTTTCTTTGAGATGCCCATATCTTCCAGCTGCAAGTTATTCTTCTACCCAAGGCTACAGAAGTATCTTTAATTATGATGGTAGGTAAGGAAATAGCAAATAGACAGTATCAGAAAAAATTATTCACTGAGAGGGTGGCCAAGCACTGGAACAAGCTCCCCTGGGAACCGGTCACGCCCCCAGTATGTCAGTGTTCATGAAGTGTTTGGACAACGCTCAGATACATGGTTTAACCTTTAGGTTGCCTGGCATGGCATCAGGAGGTGGACTCAATGATCCTGGAAGAGGGCAGATTTAGACTAGACATTAGGAAGAAATTCTTCACTGTGCAGGTGGTGAGGCAGTGGCCCAGGCTGCCCAGAGAAGCTGTGGATGCCCCATCCCTGGAGGGGTTCAAGGCCAGGCTGGATGAGGCTTTGAGCAACCTGGGCTGGTGGGAGGTGTCCCTGCCCAGGGCAGGGGGTGGCACTGGGTGGGCTTTAAGGTCCCTTCCAACCCAAACCATTTTATGATTTTATGACCCTCATGGCTCCCTTCCAGCTCAGGATATTGTACAATTCTCAGGCTGCAGGGAATCTGGCAGAGTCCCAGGCTAGCTACCGAAGTTTCTGAAGATTCATGTCTTTTACTACTTCCTTTCCATCCTTCAAGCCTCTTGCATTGACAAGGTGGGGTTGGGTCTCTTTTTCTCTCACTTTTTCTTTCTTACAATCTGCAGTCACAACTCTGGCAATTTGAATTCAGTCTTTTCCAGAGCAGTCCGGTCCAGCAAGAGGGAGCCACAGCAGACAGAGGGTATTTACATGTCCTACAAGACCGGTAATTTCCTTTCTATAACACTACCCCAAAACCAACCGACATTCTGGTGTTTAAGTGTTACAGACCTACATCACAGAATCATGGTTTCTGTTGGAAAGGACCTTAAAGATCATAAAGTTCCAACACCCCTGCCATGGACAGGGACACCTCCCACTAGCCCAGGTTGCCCAAAGCCTCACCCAGCCTGGCCTTGAA
>NW_010137383.1:0-277 GCF_000699245.1 Pterocles gutturalis | reverse complement strand
GAGTTGCACTAAACTCACAGTAAAGAATTTCTTTCTAATATCTAGTCTAAATCTGCCCTATTCCAGTTTAAATCCATTGTCCCTCATCCTGTCACTGCATATCATTGTAAAAAGTCCCTCCCCACATCTCCTGTAGGCCCCTTCAGATACTGGAAGGCTGCTATAAGGTCTCCCCAGAGTCTTCTCTTCTCCAGGCTGCACACCCCCAACTCTCTCAGCCTGTCCTCACATGGTGGGTACTCCAGCCCCTGACCATCTCCATGGCCCTCCTCTGGAC
>NW_010137382.1:0-236 GCF_000699245.1 Pterocles gutturalis | reverse complement strand
GTGGCTGGGGAAGGCGTTGTTGATGAGGGGCACTAAAAATAGAGCGGGACTGGGATCTTAATGGGACTTTGTGGGAAACCTGGAAACATTTTCTCATCCCTGTAAATGAGTCCAGATGCATTAGCGATGACTGCATCGCATCCTGAGGTACCGCCGGAGGGAACTGGGACGCGCTCGCCAGCCTCCTGGCCGTGGGGTGGGGAATTGGTTGGGGAGGGGAGCTGCCGGCAGCAGGG
>NW_010137381.1:0-7975 GCF_000699245.1 Pterocles gutturalis | reverse complement strand
AAGCTGAGCCCATCAGCAAAGCTGGTGGCACCTCTTCAATAACATATTTAGGAAAGAGTATAAAATGCTGCACAGCAGCTGTGAGAGAAAGGATTGAGAAAACTGTGAGAGAAACAACCTAATTAGAGCCTTCGCCAGCATAAAACATGGCTGAGATTTGAGAAAGTTGCTTAGTGGCTGACTGTTGCCCCCCTCTGTTCTGCTGGTATCAGGAAGATTGTTTGGCATGGTGTGTCTGGCTACTCCAAAGCCACAATAAGCCCGAAATAACTTACAGATTAAAGGACCTGGATGGACAGACCTGAGCTGGGTGAGGCACGTTGATGCCTCTCCATCTGTGTGACATTACTGTGTTTCTGGATAAGACTGAAAGTCACAGAGAAATAGATTTGATTCATGGCAGCCTTTATCCTTAATGACAATCTCCATGCTTTTTAATGCATGCATTTTAAATAGGTGCTGCAAAAAGGGGCAGCAAGATGATATTTTGTAGCTGTTCATATGCAGTCACACCTTATGTTCATTTGCCTCAATCCATTGCTACCATCTCAGTACCTGGAATCCCCAGAAGCAGGAATTGACTGGCGAGCAAACAGTGCAAGAGATCATTTTTTTTCCTTTCTCCTTCCAAATTTTTTTCTCGCAGCTCTGCAGGAAGCGGCCAGAAACCTGACTGTATTCCCCACCTGGAGACTGAATTTCAAATGCTGTGTTAGATCAATGTCTACCATTTATTTATTTTAGGCTGGAGTGCTTTGCCTGCCCATGTCACAGCCAGTTTCTCAAAGTGGGAGACATAAACCCCAGGATCTGCCTGGGTGTGACTGGCCTACTCTGATAATGACTAGACAACTGATAGTCCACTGAGGGTTTATGATGTGTCAATAAAGAGTTTAGATTAATGGATTACCAAGGAAATGCTGTGTGAAATCTTTATAAAGCTCCAGCTTTTTGCTGGGAACGTAGGTGCTCTGACTGCTAGGTGGTCTGAGGGCTAAGAAAGAGAGAAAATCTGAGAGACACCAAAGAAAGACCAAGAAAGACCAAAGCCAGAGAAAACAAAATATACTCAGGTTAGGAAAGGCTATACTTTTCAGGCACTATGAAAAGCTTTCTTTCCTTTACAGTCTTTGCAGTCCTTTTACTGGTGCACAGCTCCCAGGCAGTCTACGTTCAGGTGAGTTTTCTGCTCTTTAATTTGTTTGTATTACAAGTTCAACAAACTACTGGTATTATGTGAAGTCAGGCTGCAACAGGAGTCTTGAACTAAACTAATGGACTTGAATTTTTGCTTTGCTCTGGCTTAATATCCAACTTTATCTCCCTATGGGTCAGTTTTTCTTTCTGTAACATGCTGCAGGTAACATGCTGCTGCAGTTTAATTGACTTCACCATCCGTTTCACTGCTCTGAAATCCCTTGCTGAACAAGGCATTGTGTTTCTAGAGTACTGTTTTGCACATAATCCCATGTGTTGTGAAGCTGCAAGAACTGGGGATGCCTCTAACTTTCTAGAATGGTGTAAACAAGATGTGACAAAAGAGACATTGTCTTGTGTGGCATGCTTCTAGGCAGGAAGTTCTTTATGAAAATGATCTGCAAGCTTATGTGATGTAGCCTACACACATATCACATATTTAAAAAGGTGAAAGAAATGCTTAACTGGATCCAATGAAATATTAATAGGCAGATAAGCTGTTACAGGAAGCTATACCAAATTTTCCGAAATAAACAGAACCCATGACTGAATTTACCTGCAACATGGAAGCAATTAAGAAGGTATTTCAGTGCTCTTTGTGCTTGGGAGTGTGTTGGATCTGTCTGTATTAATCATTGCAAACAGTTTGGGAGATTTCCATTTGGTTGCAATGTAAGTAACTTCCACAGAGTACCAAGAGAACTAAGATTACTTAAGCAGTTATTGACTCTCCTTAAATGTGCAAAGCATGTTTCCAGGGATGAAGTACTATCTTTGTGCCTTGAAATATCCTCTTTTTCTCCTTTGGATATCAGAGATACTCAGAGGTAGCAGGTTTAAGCTATTCCTTTCTTCCAAAACATCCTTTAACATTTAGGGTCTCCACAGGAACAGATAGCTACCTACTTAATGAAAAAAAAATCTGTTTTCTACTTGGAGGCAAACAAACAAACAAACAAACAAACAAATCAACCAAAACCTAAATGAAAATAGCTGTTTCTACATTGGGTAAAAGTGTACAAAGTGCAGCTCTGGAGTTTTTGCTCCTCTTTGTAGTTTGAATTCTTATCTCATTAATCATTAAATCTTGTGTTTTCTCAAATATACGTGCAGTGTACTCTGCATGTGTGTTGCACTCCTTTCACTTGGACTGATCAATTACTCAGTGCACAAAGTTGGCTTATGCTCTTGTTTTCTGAAAATCTTCCCAAGACTTCCCTTCCTTCTCCAGTAATATGTCAGAAGTAGTTTATTTCACAAAATGTTTTGCAACGCAGAAGTGAAGTTCATTTGACTTCATATCATCTTTCTAAATACTATCAATATCTCAACACTTTCCATCATAGATCTTGAATGACTATAATGGAAATTGAAGGAAGGTGGTTTACTAGGTATGGAAAAAACCAAAAACTAGAGGTACATTGTTCTGTTCTGGCCCGCACTATTTCTGTGATAAAATCTCTTAGCTCAGCAACACAGTATGCACTTTCACCTTGGAGGGAAGATGCTGCTCCCTCTAAAACATCTTTCTTATCTGAGGTGGTGGGCTTTTTGTTTCATTTTTCTGTTGTTCCTTTGTCGTTTTTTGTCATCAGGACATACATGTCTCAGGGTTCATTCCTACTTTCTGGTTTTTCTGAAACTGTACCTGTGGAAATCCATCCTTTTTAGTTCTTGGTTTTATGCTTTTGAGGTCTGTGACCAAGAGCTGAGCCTGGAACTGCATTTATACAGGAAAAGTCAATTTTTCATGGGCAACCATAACTGATAATTTAAACAGAGTAAAATAATAAACTGATTACAAGTAGAAAAGTAAGTGCATGTCTAGATTTTACCTGGTTGGGTTTTTTTTTAATTCTTTATATCAACTTTCTGTGATTCTGTAAAAAAACCTAACAAGCCAAAACCAACTAATACATACCCCTAAAGCCAAACCCAGCCACCCCCCCCCCCCCCCCCCCATCTCACACTATTCAATATTGGGCTCATGAGACTATGAAACAAGTGGCAATATTTGGTGTCATGCTGTATCAGAGTCACTTAACGTTATTTCTTTTCAAGAGCACATACTACTTGATCATCCTAATGACTACATATTGGTCATTAAACCAGGTAAAAACACATGCTAAAAATGAATTTGAAAATGCTGATTTTTTTTTCTAGGCTGAAGTCTGATTATCTGCAGACATACAAAGACTTTAGGCACCTAGCTTAACAATTTCCACACCAGAAATTTAAGTTTACGACCTCAATAGTGGGATTCACTTGAAACTGAGGGAATGACCGTTAACATGTGCACAGGGTCTAGCAATCTAAAACAAGGAGTAATATTTCCAAGAGGACTATTCTTGCCTCCTGAAGCTTTTGATATAAACTTTGAGTCAGAAGTGTCACATTTATGCTGCCAATGACTTTTGTCCCATTAATTGTGTGAACAAGTGTAAAATTAATTGGAGTGAGGGATTTCTGTGTAATGTGAAGGAATAGCTCCTTTTGTGTGGTTAGAGCCTGCCACATGACAGCTAACACTTGAAGTTCTCTACTAGTGTATTAGAAGAAAGAGTAAACAAAATAAATTCACATTTACCCAATGCAAATCATGATTTTGTAAATTTCTACCACATATTGCCCAGTCATCTCTCTTCTAGGCTGGATTCCCAGCCTGTATCTTTCAACTCCAGATTTTATGGGTCTCTCTCATGGGAACGAGAAATGCACTAATTCTGCCTCTGTCCACCATGATACATAATGAAAGCTCTGACTACCCAGTCTCACTGCCACTCTGAAAGGTCTTTGCCTTGAAGAGCTGATCATTTTGTCTTCAGTGAGCACTGATTTTAACCAGGCTTTCTTTCAACACTCGCTTTCCCTGTAGTACAGCATTTGGGCAAGCTCATGGTTGAAATGGAATCTATTTGCCTAAGGACTGACTTCCTGACAACATTTTTTTTTCTGGTTCTGTCTACATAGGATGGGGACTTGAAATTCTCCCTTGAGTCCGTGAAGAAGCTAAAGGAACTCATGGATGAGAACAGACACATTAACCCTCGCATGGTGGTTTCAACAGTTAGCTATTCTCCATGTGATGAAAAAGATCTCCCTGAGGAGTTCCAATCTGTGTGCAAAAGAGAAGATGCATCCATGATTTTTGAGAGGCTGAGTATGTAGTGCATATTGCATAACTGCCATTTTTATCACACTTTTCAACTTTAAACATTCAAATAGCAGCAGCCAAAGAAACAGAATTACTGTTCTGTCACTTCTAAAGCAGTTGAGAGTCCAGGCTGCCTTTCTACTACCCCTCCTACAAGGGCTGGACTACACTAGCTTTGAGACCCCTATTTTTTTTGCTGTGCTGAGCTTAGCTGTAGCCTGTAGGATCCGCAGATCAGCAGATCAGGCTGCTGTAACCATGAAAAAGCTTCCTCCAAGTATCTGCATACTAATTTACACGACTTAAAGTGAGAGAGCCCATAATCTCCTCCGGCTTGCAGGAAAAGCAGGGTTGTCACAGAATCATAGAATGGTTTGGGTTGGAAGGGACCTTAAAGATCATCTGGTTCCACCCTCCCACTAGCCCAGGTTGCCCAAAGCCTCATTCAGCCTGGCCTTGAACCCCTCCAGGGATGGGGCATCCACAGCTTCCCTGGGCAACCTGGGCCCCTGCCTTACCCCCCACACAGGAAAATATTTATTCCTAATATCTAGTCTAAATCTGCCCTCTTCCAATTTAAATCCATTACACCTCATCCTGTCACTACATGCCCTTGTAAAAAGCCCCTCCCCATCTCTCCTGTAGCCCCCTTTCAGCACTGGAAGGCTGCAAGAAGGTTCCCCCAGAGCCTTCTCTTCTCCAGGCTGAAGAACCCCAACTCTCTCAGCCTGTCTTCATATGGGAGGTGCTCCAGCCTCGGACCGTCTTCACAGTGTCCTCTGGACTTGCTGTAACAGGTCCATGTCCTTCCTGTGCTGTTATAGCACTCAGTTCTAGCTAACTGCAAGCTGTGAGCAGGTCTAATTGCTCTCTGTAATCAACATAGAAGAAGGTGTTTTTCCAGGTAGCCTAAAAGAAGTGTGAGATGTGCATGAGGGGAATCACTCTTTGCCATGTTCTCTCTCCAAGACTCACATAGAGATTCTTGAACTGGCTGCTGCAGTGTCTGCTTTTTTATTTTATTATGTTGCATTTATCTACTGTCCAATACAATGGATACTTTAGGAAGAAATACTACCAATATAATGAATGTTGTGATTCTACAAGCCACATCCCCGCCACCATCCCACAAGATATCCTATTGTTCTCTTGCCTCCACATGTTCACCTTGTTTCCTCAGTGAATTCAGGTTTGATTTCATTCTTTAAGTCAGATTTTTGCAAGAACTAATTTTACTTGTTACTTAGTAATAACATAAGGAGCATTAAAACTCATAAAACAGTAATGGAAATGAGTCTCCAAATCCCTTGATGTGTGGATCTGCTCTCCAAGAAACTCTCTTGCTGTCTCCTTGTAACCCTCTCTTTTCTCTCCAACAGACTTGGCTGTCCGAGAAACTGATTTGTGTGAAATCTGTGTCAATGCTGCCTGCGCTGGTTGCTTTTGAATAAGGACGAAACAATCCAAAGAAGATGTGTCAAGCTAGGAAGTTTGTGCACTCATATTGCAAGATCACATACTTTCACAAAACAATATTTGGCTCCATCTCCACTACAGTCAAACTGGAGCTGCTAGCTCATGTAGACATACCAGGGGTAGTCCTGAAGTAGTCAGATCAGGTGCCACCAGCAGTGCAGTTCTGGCAACAAGGTGACTGTAAACCTCATCTGGGAGGTTTCAGTTCTGCATGAGTTGTTTCACACTGGAACAAAAGTATCCTTGGCACAGGTTTGTTTTCCACTGTTTTGTCTGGATTTGAACATGATACATGAAAGAGAGCTGTCTCCTTTTTAATATCTAAATCAACCTGTGATTTGGCCTCCCCTACACATAACACCCAGCAGCACTGGGTTATCATCTTTTCTAGCCCATGCTTTCCAATGTGTTGGATAACTGTCTCTCTACCTGTAGGTCTGCTTGTGACATATATGTTTGTAACAGCAGCAAGTAATTTGTGAACAAGTTACTCGTGTTTAGGAACACTTCCATAGCCAGAAAATTCAGTTCTGTTACTTGTACTAATTGTTGCCAATTTAGGGAATAGGTGTAGGGGAGCACAGAAACACTTTCTACATAGTTGTAGGGAAGGTCCCTTTCCTGGCAGATAGTCATGTTCATTAAGCTCTATTTAGGAGAAAGGAAGTCCAAACTGCAATGCTGGAATCACTTTGAAATTAAAATATTGCCTTGTTTTCTTATTTATTGGTGGCAAGACTGTGAAGAAAGGATCTGCCCATGTTTATATGCTGTATATGAAATAAAAGCTAGTAATAATTTGGGGGTTTTTTTTGGTTTATGTTATGTTATGTTATGTTTGGTTTATGGGTTTCGAGTGGGGTCTTTTTTTTTGTGATAGTCTGCTTGCCTACTTGTTTTTCTTCTATATAAGGTCTTTAATGTCTGGGTCTTCACTGGAATAAAAGATATCTTGTTAATATTGTCCTGAACTTAAAACAATTTGTGGTCCTTATATGGATCATACTAATATAAGACTACATCATAGCTTTTAAATTAATCCCTTTTACTTTTATCTGTTGAATTATTATGTCCATTTCATGTACATGGGACCGTCAACTCAGCAACCAAGTTCTCAATAGACAGTGCTATAAAGCTAAGCACTTATCCCAGGAAGTAGGTGCTTAAATCCAGAACATATGTTCAAAGAAGATAATATTAGGTATATATTCCTGTTTCATTTGACAGAAAAGCTATGTGGGAGCAGAAAATAGTTCCTCACATCCAGTACATTGACTACTCCAGGACAAAAAACATCCAAGAACTAATACCAAAGGGAGAGTATCACACTAAGGCCCTTCCTTCTGTTTTGAAATTGGATTTCCTGATTCAAAACACTACCTGGACTTATTTTAACCCTAAAGTTATTTCTCTGCATATAGAAAAGTGGCTTATTTTTTTCTCTTAAAAGTAACTTGACAAATAATTAAGTCTTAGCATAAGAGCTTGGAGCAGCTCATGCAGAGAGGACAGGTTATGAATTTTGCAAGGAAGACTTGCTGGCAACAGGACTAGAACCAAAATCTCCCTTCTGATACACTGTCAGTGTTCAAGTGGAGTAAGAGGGCTGGACTGGAGATACTCTTGTGTGTTCTCCCACAGATCTTCTGTCCCTTTATATACAGTGCCCTGCCATCAATGTGAACACCACAGGTTGATTGTGGCCTACTGTGCAGAGCACTGTCTTGACATACAAAAAAAGGGGATTAAAGGAGGGATTCAAACTTCCATTGTGCATTTCCTGGATGAGGTTTCTAATAATTGGGGGATTAACACAGAAGGAGGGTTGTGTACCAAATAAAAGAAACAAACCGAGAAAGCCAAGAAACAACACTCAGGAGTGGAGTTCCAGTTTTGTACCAGGCTGTAGAAAGCCCACTAGCAAAACCAAATTTTGAGGACTGCATTTCTCAACAGTCTCTGGGAACTGGGGCTGTAGGCACAGCATGCTTAGAGCAGAGAAGTGATTTAATCAGGCTGGGTTACCAGTTTGGCCGCCACCTGCACACAGTCTGTGGGAAACATCCTGCAGGCTTCATGCTTGTGCAGAAACCCCAAGCTGACTTGCTGAACTGCTAGCGCTAATCATAGAATCATAGAATCATTAAG
>NW_010137380.1:0-281 GCF_000699245.1 Pterocles gutturalis | reverse complement strand
TGTGTGGCTGTCCCGTTGGGTGTCCCCACAGAGGTGTCCCCAGGGCGATGTCCCCAGGGTGGTGTCCCTGTGTGGCTGTCCCCAGGGTGGTGTCCCCTCGGGTGTCCCTTTGTGGGTGTCCCAATGATGGTGTCCCCATGTGGGTGTCCCCAGGGCGATGTCCCCACGGAGGTGTCCCCAGGGGTGTCCCCTCACCAGGGTGAAGCCGTCGTAGATCTGCATCAGCTCCTCGGTCTTGTACTGCTCGAGGACGACGACGCCGTGCAGGGCGCCGCTCCGCC
>NW_010137379.1:312-522 GCF_000699245.1 Pterocles gutturalis | reverse complement strand
AGGGGAGCTGCACGGCTGCAGGTAGCTCAGCCCTTGGACCCCCCAGGCTGCCCCGTTTACTGCCCCTAGGACATTTTGTACCGTGCTGCCTTGTACCGTGCTCCCCGCTGAGATGCTGTGGGCCTGGATCACCTTTCCTGGATTTGCCCCAGTTTATCCACAGCTTTTAGAGCTCCTCCCGCAGCCCTCGTCTGCTGGGGTGGGTGCGCA
>NW_010137379.1:0-263 GCF_000699245.1 Pterocles gutturalis | reverse complement strand
GAGCCGCGGGGTGAGAGAGCGCAGGAGCCCACCTCATGGCCATCAGGGAGGACGCCTGCGCTGCCTTCCTCCAGCATCCTCCTCGCACAGCCCGGGAAAGGGCTGCTGGAAAATTGGGGGTGGGGGGGGGAGAGGTTCAGGTGAGCTGAGAGCACCCCAGCAAGGGCACCACAACCCCCTCCCTGTGCAGGCAGGGGAAGGAGTCCATACAGGAGTGGGGGGGACCTGCACCAACCCCAGGGGCTGGTCCCTGGTGGGGGGTA
>NW_010137378.1:0-202 GCF_000699245.1 Pterocles gutturalis | reverse complement strand
ATGCATTGGTGGTAGGGTTGTAGGCTTCCACGCTCCAGAGGTGGGTGATCCCACCAAATCCTGCTCCCTGGGAATGCCAAAGGTACAGAGTTGAAATGGGCCTTTCCTCACCCGCTAGGTCCTCGTTTCACGCACAAGGTCCTGCCTCGCTGCTCAGCTGGAGCATTGTGGAGAGTGTGTGATCTCAAAACACGGAGCTTGC
>NW_010137377.1:677-908 GCF_000699245.1 Pterocles gutturalis | reverse complement strand
CCCAGACAGCCCGCGTGGGGAGGGGGCTGAGAGGTGCCCCCGGGCGAGGCCTGTGCTGCTCCTGGGCTCTGCCAGGGCCCCGGCCGCTGGCACAGGGGACAGATGCGCCCCAGGGCGGTGACTGGAGAACCAGGCACCCACCAGAGAGGGACAGCCATGGGGGAGGGAGGGTGTTCTGGGGAGGGGAAGGGCTGACAGTGCCGCTGCCACCCACCCCGGCGAGGGGACACC
>NW_010137377.1:0-256 GCF_000699245.1 Pterocles gutturalis | reverse complement strand
GGCATACGTGATTCTCTCTGCATGTTGTTCCCAAATTAATCTCATCTTATTTACTCGTGCTCCCCTGCCCTCCTCCGACGTGCGGTTTTCTTTGCGTGCTGCCCGAGGACTGTGTTTAAGCTGTCAAGATGCGGGGGCTTCACTGCGCCTCTGGGTTTAATTTACTGTTGCTGTGAGTAAGAGCCAGTAATAAAACCAGAAATTGAGAAATACAGCAAATATTTTCCTCTCCGCGGGCGCTCCATGAGGCCGGGCC
>NW_010137376.1:0-373 GCF_000699245.1 Pterocles gutturalis | reverse complement strand
CCAGCACCGGAGCATCGTCCTCATCCCGCTGGGAGCGATGTCCCAGGCAGAGTGGCCTGGGGACGATGCCGCGACATGCAGTTGCAGAGTCCGACCCGTTCACAACACGCCGGTGTTTTTTGCAGATTTCTGTTTGCAGCGCGTGGTTCAGGGTTTGGAGGCAGGAGGCGGCGATGCTCCAGGAACCGTCTGGAGCGCGGGGCTGGGATGGGAACACGGCACAGGGGATGGGAGATGGGACGGGGCCAGTCCCAGGGATTTGGCAATTCCAGATCCCAACAAACTCTGCAAAGTTGGCGACGGCAACGCTGGAACGGGTACAAAACCCCCAACACCCAGACCTTCGTGGTTACATCCCCTTTAATGCCACATT
>NW_010137375.1:0-14198 GCF_000699245.1 Pterocles gutturalis | reverse complement strand
ACTCGATGCCATCATCTATGTCATTGATGGGATCGAGAAATCACCTTGCAGGTAACATGAAAGGCAACTAGAAGGCTGAAATAATTGAAGTCTTCAGTTACTGAGCTGCCTCCAGATTTCTCAGGGCAGAAAACAGAATCTTTGTCCCAACATCTGCCCACTCAACTTGTTTGTGGCTGAGCTTCCTTCTCTCAGTGTTGAGGTGGTATGTGAAAAATAAACTTGAAATCCTGTAAATGTACAGTTGGGTAATTGGCAGCAAAGGTGCACCACCAACTGCAGTAAATTAACCATTTAAGCCATAAATCAGATTTATGATTTGCATTGTTAATTGTTAAAAATGTTCATCTTAACAGTAAATAGCAGTTCAAAAATCAATTTAATAATGACAGATTGTTTCCAGCTAGAAATATAGTGTTAGAATAGTTGATTTTAACCACAAACTCATATTCAGTTGATACAGATTAATATCTCAGAGTATGGTCTTAAAACCACAAATGAACTGCTTACTTTTACTTTTCTGTTACAACAGCAACACTTACTGAACACTGATGAATGCTTTTATGTGTGTCAAAGGAGCTCATTTTAATCAACAGAAGTAACTGGTTTGATTCCTGACTCTACAAAGCAGCTTAAGGAGACATACTCAAAGAGCCGCTTTTCTGAAAGGCACAAGTAAAAAGAATAGTAAACAAAAAGGAAGTCAGTTTTCTAAAAAAAAATAAAAAAATATTTTACAAATATGAAGGTTTGTGTATAGTTTGCATGGCTCTATGCTTCTCCAAAGTACACTTGGAGAACAAATTAAGATTATGAACTGGAACAATAACACTCCAAATGCGAGTTCTAAAGCTTGTTCTTTCCTGTGTAATATGTTTTAAGACTATCACATTCAAATTTAAAAAAAAAAAATTAATATGGGGCAATCAGTTCCTGTACCAGAGAAATAAAAGACTTAACTGTTTAATAATTGCAGCTGAATTCACATCACCACGCTGCTGCCCCGCTCTCTGTCCCGGGCTGTGAATAGTAGAGCTGCACACAAACATGATATTTTGGTCTTTCAGATATTTACACTCTACCATACCTTTTTTCCTCTACCCTCCTTGTCCCTTTGGTACTCTTACCTCAAGTCTCCTTTTTTCTTCCTCTTCCCCTCACCTTCACCTTTCCCTATACCAGGCTTTCTCACACAACACCTTTTTCTCAACTTTTACCCCAGGTCTCCTCCTCTCAACCATGCCAACTCCTTTTTCTTCATATTTTCTTCATGTTTTCCATGTTAGAGGGCTTATGTATCCTCTGAAAGTAGTGACCCATGCAAAGCTCACACTCCTCTGCTCAGCAGAATGTCCCAGAAAATACATAGATATGTCTGAAGGCCCAAATCCAGTACATCAACAAACGGGTAGAGCTCCTCACTCTCACATTATTTATGGACACAAACAAAAATCTCTCCTTGAAAAAGTGTTATCACATCTTCAAGCTAAAAGCATACAGATACACATATTAGAAGTTATGACTAATACATCTGCATTAGCTTTGAATTACTGACCATGTTTGGTATTCTCCCTCTTTGACCAATAGTTAGCAACAAGGAATATTATGTTAACCTTGTGTTCAATATAGAAGAAGATGTTTAAATGAGCATAGGATTATGTTTTCTGTGTTTGGATAGAGGCTTACTCAGACATACCATGAAACCTAAGGCCTCAGTGTTTTAATAAAAAGCCAGAACTACTTAAATTACCACAAGTGGAAACTCAGCTATGAGCAGATATTACCAGAGACAGCCAGAGAGATGGTAAGCTAAAATTTGCCTGCTGTAGTAAAGCTAGTGGCAATTTTTACAATTTTACCTCCCTACCCTAGAAAATACTCACAACTGGCAACTGTAGCTATTATCAGGGAAAACACCCCATATGAACACGTTAAATTAGCAAAAAAGGCAGGAAATTTGGGGGTGTTTTTTGTCTGGTTGGTTTTGTTTTCAGGGAGGAGACATGTAGTTTCGTTTTTGAAGTGCAATGATATCTTAAGTAGTGTCCAATGACCTTTTAGAAGCACACATTTTCCAAAAAAAGTCCAGGAAGAGTTGATGTTTTCTTTTTCCTTTAAAAATAGCATTATTTTTCAGAAAATATGCATATATCTTTCGATGCTGTGCAAGTTCGAGGCAGTCCTAAAAGATGCAGGCAGCAGATTCGGGGTATTGCAAATTCGGCTACCATTTCCTGGCTTTACTCTGTCTTCCTGCCTATTTTGTAACTGAGACAACCAACTGGATAATTCCAATGACAAATAAAATATATGGAGAAATAAATGGTGGCAGATATTAGTTGTACTTGAGATGGAAATTCAGTACTTGTTAAAAAGAAAACGATATTGTATAAATTATAGTTTAAAAAAAACATAACTGTCATGGGAGTCATACTAGAAACTGCAAGACTTGAGAACACAGATATACCCACCCTTTTCAGCCAGACAGAGAAAGTAGGAAGGAATTTTTCACTGTGAGGGTGGTGAGGCCCTGGAACAGGTTGCCCAGGGAAGCTGTGGATGCCCCATCCCTGGAGGTGTTCAAGGCCAGGCTGGATGAGGCTTTGAGCAACCTGGTCTAGTGGAGGGTGTCCCTGCCCATGGCAGGGGGGTTGGCACTGGATGATCTTTAAGGTCCCTTCCAACTCAAACTATTCTATGATTCTGTTCTGGGGCCTTCGGCAAGAAAATTGCACCTACCACATCTCCTCTAGTGCACTAAGAAGGATCTGGCAACAGTGGCAATGTGCCATCTTGGGAAGAAAAGTCATCCATCAGCTAGGCTGCTTCAGACCCACTTACAACCTGTGTTACTGTGCACATGAAATGAAATCCTATTAGACTGCAGTGCCCAAATTCACAGCCAAACTTACTATCAAGTTTAAGCCCTTGTGTGCAAGTGAAAAACACCTGCAAAATGGAGTTGAGTAATTCTTTTATCATAAAGCTACATCTTGACTGTGAAATATTTACTTCCCGTTTCATGAGTCAAGAGTAGTTACAGGAGCACATTCTCAACAGAATCTCATGAGGTGGTTTTTTTTTTTTTTTTTTTGGAGGGGGAGTGAGGGGAGACAAAAAGCAAAAGCAATTTTTGACAGAGTAGCACAGTTTTATCTCCCAGAGCAGCAGTTCAGATTCTGTATTTGCCCATAGTATTTTGCCTTACAGAAATCAAAATCCAAAGCATATTCTCTCCCCAGAGGGTATTTTTAAGCTGATATTTTCTATATTACAGGACTCTCTTCATTTTAAAAGGATATTCAAAATGCTAGGTCTGATCTATAAAGCTTAGGCATATTTCAGCACAAGCTTCATTCTAATATTCTTCAGGGTCCCCTTTATTACAGTAATCCTAATTACTGTCAGTTTGAGGCATAGGAGGTTGACTAAAGAAGCAGCACCTTTTGGTGAGGGTGTTGCACACTGTAAATATAAAATTATGTCTTCATTTCTCTCGTGCTTTCCTTGGCTTATAATACCTCCGAAGAAGAAATGGAATATTTCACCCTCTAGAAAAAAATTACATCCCATCTCTCAAAGTACGAACATTTTAAAAATTTTGTTTCATAAAATGTTAATACAGGTAAAAACAGGAATCTAGAAAAAAATATTTTCAGAGCTGCATGTTCATATAAAGCAGCACATAAGCAAATTTTGGGAAGACTATATAGTACAGGCAGACTGTTCAAGTGTACAGGACACTAGATGTTGGCAGTTATGAAATGCATTGCCCCTTTTTTCCATAGACATTTGGCACATTATCCTCATTTTTATGATATTTATATGGTACTCATAAGTACATCTGAAACACAGGATTCATTTAATTTGCTTAACTTCACTCTAGCCATAGAAGACATTGCTAATATTGTAGGCAGAGGAACAGAGACATTAACAGCCTGGAGTCCAGTGGCTCAAAAGGCACTTATAATAGCTTTGCTATAGGAAAGATGTGCCAGCACAAGGATTTGCATCTAGGTCTCATACATGCTAGATTAGTGTCCCAAAAACTGAATCACTCCTTGTCCTGCCCAGCTTCCTTCCCTGCATACCAGAATTCCAGCACAAAAGAGTCCCCATCTAAGGCAAAGCAATGGAAAGCAGACACACCTGGTTGAACCAGGTCACAAGACAGCAGAGGTACCATGGTGGCAGACTGCTCTCAGCAAACACTTCCTCCACTGAGATACTTTTCATTTCAGCATTGTCTAGAAAGCTGTAACTTATCTGGCCTGTAACATTCTGCTACTTCACCCCAACAAGCATCCTACAGGTCACGCTGCAAGTACATGAGGTGTTGGTGCCACAGAGCAAGAAGAAATGCGCCGACTGAACCTTACACTTAAAAAATGAGATTGACAGGTCTGATAGTGGATTTCTTCAGTTGTAACACCAATTCTCTTCTAATATAGGTTTTTCTGGAGTCTAGCAAAGTAAGGTTCCCGCTGACCACCTGCTACACCAACAAAAAAAAAAAAATTAAAACCAATTTACCTTAATTAGGAATTAGTCCCTCTGATGTCCACATCCCAACTAACACAGCTAACAAAGCAAGCCTTGTTCATGTTGATTTTTTTTATTATTATTATTTATATCACTGTAGCCACTAGGAACTCTGGCTATGAATTAGAAGCCTATAATGTTAAGTAGTCAGAGATTTTATTCTAGTATGTCTTACTACCAAAAAAGAGTTATCCAAGGACAAATTCTCACTGTGCAATCATGTTATAAAGGCGATTGAGTTGTCTTTGTCTCTGACATTTTTTGCCTAGGGTAGGGTTCACGTAAGCATGTGCTCAGTAGAAAACAGTACTGAGAAACATGGGATTTTTTAGATTATATAGTATTACAATTGCTATTATAATATTTGACATTTTTAATTATGCAAAGCACAAAATGGTCTCTCCAACTCACTGTTGGACTGTTTTCAGTTTATATTTACATAAACACAAATTAGTAAACTCTGACAAAAGGACTTTGCTTACCACACAGCTCTGGTACACCAATTTGCAACTTGTATATACTTAGCTACCCAAAACCCCTCTGAAGTTCAAATTTAAAAGCCCAGGTTCATTTAAATGATGTCAGCTTTTTGATGAAAGCTTGTAACATCCTGCAGCAACAATGGGATGACTTGATCAGAATGTCCACATCTTAAAATTGTAGCACAACAGGCCAGATCTAAAATCCCTTTAAACTGGAGCAAAATAGTGTAGTTGTAACTTTATAGGTTGGGTTTTTGGTTTTGGTTTGGGGCTTTTTTTTCTCCAATAAATAATTTTCTAATTCTGTCTCAGTTCTGATTAAAAAAAAAATGCTTCTACTCAGTCATATAGTTTCAAAAGATTAGGAAGAGACAACCAATTCTGGCTGTAGACATAATTTTTCCTTTGCTATGAAAGAACTGATCTATTTTTCTCTAGTTCTCTGGTTTGAAGCAAGAGAAAGTATTTATCTAAGTAATAGGAAGGGATTACACATGTAGATGGATTTACAAAACGTCAATCCTAGCAGGCTTCTGAAATTAAAAGAGCCTAATGCATGGGGAGTGATATACTTTACACTAAGGGAAATGTCAAGATGTGGAAAAGCTATTCCAGAAGGTAGCTGTGAGTTAAGTACAGAGTTCACTTGTCTTCTCACTTGATCCTCTCCTTAGAATTAAGGACTGAACTTACCATTTTGAAACATGCAGAGTAGCAGCTATAAAAATCCACCACAAGAATGTTCATGTTAGGAGATGTTTCTGCCTTTATGCAAGTTTAAGGGATTGTCAGAGGTCAGAGAGAACTGAACATCCCTGCTGAGTCACTTCTATGAAAGACATGCTGCGAAATGGTGTGGGTGTACTTACTCTTCATAGCAACTGAGACAGGACCACAAAAACCAAAAAGGAGTGGGGCAGCAAAAAAAAACCTGCACAATATTGGCTCTTGTTAGGACTCAGTAACAGGGACCAAAACCAATTTTTAACAGATAAACAAGGATTTTCTGCTTAAGAAACAAACCATATTCAAAGATCTCTCCAATAATATTCTCACCATTACTTATGACATTTAGGACAAAGAAGGTGTGGTAGATTGCCTGTTATACAGAAAAGAACAAGATTTTTTCTCTTTTTGTGAAACTGGGAAGAAACTGAATACGCTTTAATGAAAAACAGAACTACTTCTTGGCAGATACAGAATGACACATACATCAACTCGTCCCTCCCCTGCTATCCAGCATCACTCCTCTCTCTCCATAGGTAAGAGCTGCCTTCCCCAGGAAGCAGCCAAAACACTGTTATTTCCTGACAGGGGGCAGACTAATGAACCAGGGTAGGAGCATAGCTCCCATTTAAATGCAAGATTGGACTGAATACCTTCCCAAGCTATTGGAAATGCAGTGTTTTTGTTTAGGAAACTAACAGAACTTATTCTATACCAGCTTTTAAATTCTATAACTGTTAATGTATGTGAAACTATGTTACATTTAGAATACATTAAAGAAAGACCTATCAGTGTAACAGCATTAAGACCCTAGTGTCTAAAGCAATTTTTTAAAGAATCCGTTGTGTAAAAAAAAGTACCTTCTTTCATCCCTGCAGTGCATTGATGTAAGAGTTTGGCGCTAGAAGTAAAAGAACTATTGAATTACATTCAGATACATTTTCCTACCACAGAGTGTCCTACATTTAAAAGACAGCTGCCTCCCGGTCTTTTCTTAACAGAAAGGTTTATATGCCACCATTAAAACTATATTCATTGTGACATACCACTCTCTTTGGATGTTTAGAAAGCAAAAGTATATGAGTAAGTTCATCTCTGTTCAGGAAACAGGCTAAGCACATAAGTACTAATTCTCTGAGTTATCTAATCCTCACAGCTCCTCACCACAAGAAGTACAGTTATCTATCACTTGCCCATGAATTTTCTGCTATGATTTTTACTTTCAGTATTTATCAGTCATAAAAACTTTGGACTATACAGCTCACTCCTGAACAGAGTTCACTATGAACTGTAATCACAGTTGTACATCAGATTTAGTGCAAACAGCCTGCTTGTGTAGGGCTACAAGAAAATTCATGCAATGTTTTTCTGCAGATACTCTTAGGAAAAAAAAAAATAGCCTCTGGAAGTGCTAATTAAAAGCCTAATCAGAAGTAAATCAGGTAAATAATAAATACATTCCCATGGCATTCTATTATTGCTTGCAACACATTGACACAATGTTGCTTCCCAACACTATCATGAAGATAAAAACATGCAAGTTCAGCAGATAATTGCATCTCCCCAATTTCGTAAGAGAGTCCAAGCAAAGGTGGCTCACTAAGGATCGGGTCAAAGTGCAGGCAGACCCCAAGGAGGATCCAGCCAAAATCCCTATGCCCTTAAACTCAAGGGTTCCATCACCTCTCTTGGTCAAACACTCAATTGATTTGCAGACAAGAACTGATAAAATCAGGTTCACAGTCTCTCCAGCATTATTGCCAGCACAGGGAAGGTAGAAACCTGTCCCAGGTGGAAGGACGACAACCCTGCCCCTTTTGGCCCAGCCTACACAAGTTTTGCTATATAGCTGTGAGGCTACTGCCTGTGTCATGCAACAACATGCCCTTTTGCACATCTGATCACATTAGAAAATCCAAAGTAGAATTGTCATACTGCTACATCTTAACGCCTTCACTCCTGAGCAGACTAGTTTGTGAACACTGCAAAAAACCAGAAAGGTTTAATGACCTATAGGGGAAAATGGATTCTGTCACTAGTCAAAGTTAATGACCAGTTGAGTCTGGTAGACAAAGATGCACAAGTGCCTTACACAAAACCAAAGCAAAGTTACTAGCAAAGATTTAAATGTGTCCAAATCAAAACAATGTAGAGTGAGTTGTATAAGATAGGACTAAAGCAGAAATGGGACAAGTGAGAATTCTCTTAATGGAAATGCAGCATTGTTACCAATATCGAAAATGCTAGTAGGCTCTAAGAATTACTGTTGTCAAACAGCAGAGATCATAATCGCCTTTAATAGCAAATTATACTTTTATGTTTTTTAAAAAATAGCATAGTAATAATAGCCCTATAAAGCCCGAAGGAACCCTTGAGACAATTAATCTGTGGAAAACTGCATTTCTAATATAAACTAAGAACCAACGTCCATGCCTTCAGGAAGAAATCAGCCTACCAGAGTATATTCTGATGTTGTGTTGCTTCTGAGCAACTGCTGGAGCATGCCATTTCTCTACTCTTAGTGTACGGGTCTGGGACTAGAGTTCACTCTGAGGTTACAGGTTTTTTCAGCCTGGCTAGAGATAGGTAATTACATGGTCTGCAAGCACATGCCTGCTATGACAATGGGTCACACTTGATTTGTCTGCTAACGCCCTGTATGCCCATTGTATGGGCAGAACTTAGACCACACACTACAGAGATGCAAGTACACAGGAGAATACATTTTCAATGAAATTAGTATTTTTTTAAAACCAAGCTTATTACAAAGGAAAGTGACAAACCACCAGAGCAATTCACATGCTTTCTGCTCTGAGTGATCCCACAATAGTAACACAATCTGTATCCAGGTTATTGGATGTTTGAAGCCAAAGCTGTAATTAAGTAACTGCTGCCTGGTGAAGCTGCAGGTTTAAAAAAAATATCCAGACCCAAGATCCACACTAGAGCTGAAGTGCTTCTAGTAATTCTAGCTTTGAGCAAGCTTTTAAAATTAAAATTAAATGAATTTACAACACATCATTATTCCTAGACTTTATGTAGTATATACTTTACTGCCTACAGGGACAGCTTCAACCATTCTCAGCATTAAGTTGAATTAGTGTCCCAAAGTGCCTACTCCCCTCCTTCTTTTAGCAGGTCTCTGTTTAGGCACAAGGTCAAAAACAGGGATGAGCCACATGCTGTTTACAAGCCCCTCATCTGTCTGTCAAGGGGAGATCTTGAATTTTATGTCTCCAAGGCTTATATCAGCCAACCATTATTAATTTATTAGAGGGAACAGTGAACGGTATGATTGAAATCATGTATAGCCAAGCTACTCTGACAATGCCCTATCTGCTTATTACAGGCAAACCTGTTCTAGTCACTACCTCTATACTGGAAGCTAATCTTTCCCTCTGGGATCACTTAATATCTGGTTATTTTTGTGTATTTCTTATCTCCCCTATAATGAAAACTTAGCATTCTTTTCTCTTGGCAAATCTGCATCTGCATTCTGTTCCAACATGTCTCCCCTCAACCCTTCCTTCTCTTTTCCTCTCTGCATCCTTTGGGGCATTTTGTACTTTACCAGCCTTTAGAAGTTTAATTAATTTGATTCCATGAAATCTGGGAGAAAGTTAAGAACTTTAAAGAGAGAAAGAATGTGACCATAATGTACGACTTTGAAGTTTTGTGTCCTTCCCAACCTGGGGACCATAGATTATAACAGCTGCTTCTCTATCTAGATCTTGCGTCAGATTCTAAGACTTGTTACTAGTAAATTCAGCCTCTACAGTAGTCAAATACTACTGTTTCTGGAACAATTCGTGATGGTTCATCAAGCTGGACAATACAGTTTTTGTATTAACCTTAGCCTACTCTTTAAACAATAAGTCAATGCAGATTATCAAGGAGCCAACAGTTAATTCTATGCATTACAAATAATTAGCAAGTCTTAAAAAAAAATGCTAATTACATGTTTCTATTTTAAGGGAACCAGAAGAACAGACCCTTCTAAATGATGCACAGTAACATGAACAACGACTATTTTAACTTTCTCTACCTTTCCAGCTATCTTAATCGATAGTGCCCTTTGACTTTTGCATTGAGTGTCCTTTTTTTTGATTCTGAATTTAGAGAGAAGTTTTGATAGCAATACTTATTCAACACTTAAGGGTAGGAATAAAAGTACTAAACAAATTTAGGAACACATATGAACCACTCTGTCACTTAAATATGCTGTATTTCATCACTTAGCTACACCACACAACTTCAAGGTGTATTTCAGTCATCATACTCCGCTAATTCAAACAGTTCAGCATTACAGACACCCTCTTTAGAGGGCTCTGGAATGAGATTGTTCAGTAATTGCTTTCTGATCTAGATATTTCTTTGACATCTGAAATAATTTATCACCACATTGCAACTAGCCTCCATTTTTGTACAGAATTATAATCCCTGCACAAGGATACCGTCTATGTACTCATTATTTTGACTGTTCTCCAGAGCACAGGTGTCATCACCTCAAAAAGACTGTTGCTGAATTAGACCTGTTAGTCATTTCAGACATAACCTCAATATGGTTTTATTAGTACAATGGACACTTAAAGCAGCTTATGTTTGTATACTATTTTAGGATTGTCTCATTTAACATTCTGTATACAAACTCTCAATTTGGAGTGAACATCCCCCACTGATGATAAACAGCTGGCTAACAGACGTGTATTTTCTAAAACTAAGAGTATTACATCTAGGCATCTAGAGCAAAGGACTAATGAAACATCAAGAATTATTCAGATTGTACAGGCTTTTGAAAATCCTCAAATAAATTTTTTGAAAGTGCATGAATGACAAAGATGATGTTTTAATCTTCTCTAGATATTTTGCTTTAAGAAATGTCTGAGTTTCTTCTATATTAATTAGATTACAATTAACTACATTAACAATAGCAAATTCCCCTGTGGGCAGAACTTAACAAAAATCATCCCTTATTGTAGCCCACATGAAACCACACATGCTCAATCTCTGACATTTTGTAGAAAAAATTCCTGAGGCTGTACTAGCTTTATTGCTACAACTGCAGAGTTCATAAAGCAATGTACATTAGTTAAGATAATTCCAGTGTCACACTGAAACTTGGACATAGATCTAAGAAACAAAATAGTTTAAAAAGTGCCAATAGCTTATTGTAAAACAACACAAGAGGCAAAAGGAAAAAGGCCCTTTTTTCCTCCCACTGTTTGCTAAGACTGTCATCGAAAGGTCTGATTTAATCACCTGCACAATACATATGCTGTGTTCACCCTCTTGTCAGTATTTCCCAAGGGCTGGGGAACTAGGATGTTAGTCAGTCTAACCACCTACAGATGTGGTTAGATCAGACAGATGTAACCCTGACTTAATCTCTCCTAGATATCCTTTGCCAGCTGGGCTCCTAGAACTCATTTTGAAGCGGCAACAGTACTATTATCTATTAAATAAGTTTTAACATCAAGATTGACCGGTAAATTTCATGATTGTTCAGTAGGAACTGGATTGAGAAGATACAGAAAAATGAACAAACATTATAAGCAATGCAAAATATATAGCTAATAAAGAAATTTGAACATTGGGAATCAGCAGTAACACACACTGAATCTTCTGGCACCTAACTGTCCAAAATGAGCCTTCAATGAGCAAGAAACAGCTACGTACAAATAGTATATGTCCCTGGCTATTCAACAGTGATTTACAACTTTGAAATAACACAACATCATAGTTCTACTGCGTAAATAGCACAGAGACTATAATTTTCTTTTATACCCCCTTGCTCTGAGTGTGCTTCACTGTTCCTACCACTAAGTCATATAAGAATCCCTCATGATGTTGAAGTGCACAAAGTCCCACCATTCTCATAAAACACCCAATGAAGTAGTGATTGATTCCACAAAAGCGAGGCACAGGTGTTGGGGACTAGCTTTGGGTGCAGGACAATAGAGGCACAATACCAGACCCTGGCTGCTACAATTTTGCAGAAACTAATCTGTGGATGAACAGAGATTTTAACTTCTCCACTTCATTTCTCAGCTTCCTAGGGCTCCTAACATGACTCATATATTCAGCGTCAAGGAAAAACATGAGCATTTTAATGTTAAGGTCTTGTCTATACTGAAGACTTGCCCGGTTTAAGTCACCTCCGTACTTAGAACAGACAGGCATTGGGGTATAGCATAAACTTCAAGCAGGGGGGAAGCTCCCCTGATGCAACGCATGAGAGGCAGCAGCTTTGCCTGCACGTAGAAACATCATACTACCACAAATCCACAGGCAGACTAAAACTCCAGTGTAGACAATACTTAAGGAATTTCTATGGATTTTTTCCCCATATTTGGATTTTTCATTCAAGTTACTCTTTAATGTCTATCAAATCCTTGAGTCCTTATCTGTTACTTCATAATACTTATTAGCAAATGATCAAAAGGCATAAAAGAAAACTTTAAATAAGGCCATAGCAAATCTATTAGGCTATGGCACACAAATTAAGTCAACTAAACAGGGGAGGGGAGAATCAGTTTTGTTGTCAAATTGTCTTGGACATTTATTTTGAAAATTAATACCAGTCATTCAAACTAAAGACTGCAACATTATCACATGCATTATGCACCACTCTCAGCTTTACCTCGTAGTACTATTAGCCTAAAAAGAAAACATGGGGTTTAAAACCACTTTTTTATGGTGCACCATGACAGCTGATTAATAACTGCGGTTGCAGGAGGTGAAAGCTTAGTAACCAAAGCTAGAAGATTCAATCTCATTCCTATACAGAGGAGGAAAAACTGAGCAACAGAACTATTAATAAAACCCACTGAAACAGTTCCCCCACCATAACAAGATTCCTTGCATATACTAATTCTTCCATGGTCAATCTTTTTAAAAATTATTTTCAAATATGAAGGCATTTTATAAGGTAGCTGTGATTCTTCAGCTGGTAGTGACAGAAGGTGTTAATGTACTCCTTTTAAGTGAACAATGACAACAAATATAATTCAAAAGTAAACACATACATTTTTCAAAGGTACAAAGTGTATTGGAAATCAGTAAGATGAGGGCAACCTACACATTTATTACACTGCTGAAAATCTTCTTAAAATATTTTAATGAAAGGAGAACATATTTTGAAGAGAAAAATACTTCTCCATAAACAAAGTAAAACTGGAAATAAGACATTAAAAAGACCCAAAACCTGCATCTCTGATTTCATGATAAAATAATGGTTATTACTAAGAACACAGGAGAAGAATCAGAGATCCACGTTAAATTTTTAATTTCCAGAGTTTTTGGTAGCATATGTTACTCGTTCTGCTCCTCTAACGTAGCCTTTTCATACAAACCATTTTCAAGTAGATTAGTCCTTGTTGAAGCTGATGATTATCACTTATATGTGAACAGAAAAAATGGCCATAAAAACAAACTTCTTATAAGCATTCTTGTGATTCGTCTGCACTGCATGTGTACTTGAGAAATACATAACCAGTTCATATTCCTGGTCATATAAAGAATACACTAACATGATAAACAAAAACTCTATTTACTGAAAATCTTCGAGAGTGTATCTGTCAAAGAGACCCAGAAATTGCAATGAATAAGTAAGGAAGCAGATAATGACCAGATGGGCTGGTTTTGGCTGGAAGAGTTAATTTTCTTCATCGCAGCTAGTATGAGGCTATGTTGTGGATTTGCACTGAGAATAATGTTGGTAACACAATGATGTTTTTGTTGTTGCCAAGCAATACTTACAATTAAGCCAAGGATTTTTGCAGCTTCTCATACTACCCCTACCCTCCCAGCTTCTCTATAAGAAGCTTCTCTATAAGAAGCTGGGAGGGGACACAGCTGGGACAGCTGACCCCAACTGACCAAAGAGATATATATGATACCATCCTCAGCATGTAAAGCTGGAGGAAGAAGAAGGAAGACAGGGGGAAGATGTTTGTATTGATGGCATTTATCTTCCCAAGTAACCATCAAACATGACAGAGCCCTACTTTCCCAGAAATGGATGAACACCTGCCTGCTGACAGGAAGCAGTGAATTAATTCCTTCTTCTTATCTCAACCCACAAGTTTTCTCACTTTTACCCTGTCCTGGGTCCAGCTGGGATAGGGTTAATTCTTCACAGAAGCTGGGAGTTGGGCATAGCCGGATATTCGATACCATGCTGACGTCATGCCCGGGATATAAGGGGAAGCTAGCCAGGAGAGGGGTCTCTTTTGTGAAGCTCGTGGTGGTGAGGATTTCATTGTATCAGTGTTTCCATTGTATTCTGTATCTTGCCTTATTGTCATATTCTCCTTTCTTTTGTTTTCCTCGTGTGGTATTATTAAAAATCTGTCGTTATCTCAACTCACGAAGTTCCACTTTTTCTTATCCTTCCTCCATCTTACCGGGAGGGGAGTCAGGGGCGGGGGGAGGCGGTGTTGCGACCAC
>NW_010137374.1:0-1778 GCF_000699245.1 Pterocles gutturalis | reverse complement strand
CACCTAAACCATTCTATGATTCTATGATTACACATGCATGGCAGGGAAAAAGGGGGTGTGTTGTAGCGGAGGAAGCTCCTAAGAAACATATTTTCAAGCTTGCCATCCCATTCCCAGCTGAGGAAAGCTGATGAGTGCCAAACGCTTCTGAGGTGAGCTGGCTGAGGGCAGCCCTATGGCGTCCTGCCGGAGCTGGGCCTGCCTTACCTCGTAGAAGAATGGGTGCCCCGCCATGTCAAAGATGTTCACCTTGATCTCTCGGTCTCTGACCTGCACTCTGAAAGAGAAGCAGGAAATGCTTGAGGTGGCTCTAGCTCAGCCCTTGCACAGGCTGTGCCACCCCAGGAGCACCCCTTATCTCTGCCAGCCCACTGCAGAGAAGAGTTGAGTGATCAGGGACAGAAAAATCAGTATGATGTTCTGAGTGCCAGGGTTTAACAGCCAGAAAACTGCCCTAGAGCTGTTCAGAGAAGGAGGACAGCACCAGCTCTGGATGTAGCATGGTAACTGGGAGCTACACCACCAGAGGAAGGCTGATTATGCAGATTATTTTATTATTAAAGCAGAAACACAGATTACACTGTGGAAACTAAGCAGCCTTGGCAGAGCCAAACATGCCTGTCTCAGGGCAGTGTGGTCACTCAGGAGCAGCAGGAGGTGGGACAGTCCCACTGCACCTGTTCTCTCTGCCGAGACCAGAGCCTCCCACAGCAGACACCATGCCCAGGTCCTGGCAGACCCACGCCTGCCGTCTGCGACCGCGCAGCTCATTCCACCCTCCCAACACTCGTGGCTCCTCATCACTAAGGCACTTACTTTGTGACGCCATAGTCGATACCGATAGTCGCCAGGTATTTGGGAACAAACCTCTTCTCACAGTAACGCTTTATAATGCAGCTCTGGGAGAAAGGAAAAGGGAATTCCAGCAGGGTGGCATCATACACCATAATATCCACATTAACAGGGAATTCACCGACAGCCCCTAGCCAGCTGTATGGCTGCAAAGACACCAACTCTGCCCTGAGTTCCTAAACTAGCTAATGAACCCACAATCAAAGGACCAATCATTACCAGGAGCAGTTTTATTTCTGCAAAAAGAAGGAAAAGCCACTGGGTGGCAGTTATACCTTACCTGTTTGGAGGCTGAAGTGCAAGAAACTGGATTTATTCCCCTACAGAAAATACCCAGCCTGGAGGAGGTGTGTGTTCAGGGACTTGGGGGCAGTCAGCTCCCAAAACCCATAAAGAACATTTTGGCAGCCAGAGAAGTGCATTCAGGGTCACACCACCAGGTCCCTCCAGCCCTGGTTCAGCCCCTGACTGGCAAAGATACTGTTCAGGGAGAGATAAATGCCAGAAGGATAAACATCACCTGCCACTTCTTCAGCCCCTCACTCTGTCCTGCAAGATCCTTCTGGATTTTCTTACTATCAGGTGAAGCATTTGTCTGCCCCAAGGGATTCCTCATGCTGTCAGCAGCTGACCAGGACTACATTTATTTAGAGACTGAAAAAGGGGAGCACTTCAGAACCTGTCTGGGAGGAGAAATAAACCCTGGAGAAGAGCTGTGCCATTCCTCCAGCGGGGGAGGGGGGTCTCCCTGACGGCAGCCAAGCCAGGGAGGGGGGTTCCCCAGCACCCTCCGGGCACCCTCGAGGAAGGGCTGGATGTGCACTTCCGCCCTCAGGCTCTGCACTATGGCCCCCCCGGCTGGAGGGCCGTCTTGCGGGCTCCCTCTGAAGGCAGCAGCCACGGGACCGGCTGCTCCTCAGCACCTG
>NW_010137373.1:2220-6702 GCF_000699245.1 Pterocles gutturalis | reverse complement strand
CCGGTTCCGTACAGGTTCTGGAACCTGGTGTGCCCCCTCGGGATCTGCACCGTGCTGGCAGGGCAGGGAACGCCATCGGACGAGGCGCATCGTCACATCTCTCCCCAGGCGGGAGACCAGAGTTTGTGTACACGGGGGTTTTGTTTTGCAAACCCTGCCTCTGCTGAGCACGAGGGAGGACAAAGCCGAGGGAATTTACCTGGGACTGGCCCCAAACAAACCTCTCACATCCAAACAACGGAAAATTCTGCTGTGGGTGCAAACCCTGGTCCTAAACCTGCTGTCTGAGGAGCAGACCCTGCAGTTGGTGTCCTGGGGGATCGATTGCATTCCCACAGAGAGCAGACAGGTGGGGAATTTAGCCATAGATGTTGTTGATGGAAGGACAGTGTTGCCATGGGGCCTCTTGCAAGCCACACACACAAATGTTCCCGAGCTGAGGCGGGAGCAGCCTGAGAATAACAGGCAGGAAGGAATAGGGCTGGTGTGTGTGAGCGCACAGGAAGCTTTCATCAATTTCAGATGCTGCTCTGTGTCTATCTTTAAAACTCTGTACATTTTCTGATTAAAAATAAAACCCTACACGTCATGACTCCAGCAATGCGGGCTGGGCTGTTGTGGTATTTATTTTTAAAGAGAACAATACAGCAGCTGAGTTACAGTGACACCTCCTGCATATTGTGCAGTAGCTTTTTCACTTCGACATCTCCATATTAGTGAAAACTGTGACAGCTTCATGCCAAGGGTTATTAATAGTGCAGGCAGGCTTTATGTCCCTGCGAAATAAGGGTTGGAAAACAGGGCAGACAGACTCCCCCGAGCTGGTCAGCATCCTGGTCCCCTTTTCACACGTAGAGAAACGCAGCCACCCTAGCTTGGGCTTTGCACAAGGGCAGAGAGATGTGGTTTGTAACTGGCGTGGGCAGGAGACCAGACTGGATCCCTGCCAAGCGCAGGCCTGCCTCTCCTCTGAGCTCTACCTTCGTGGAAGGCCCTGGGGCAGGTCTCGTGTTCCCTGCCAGGCTTGTCACCGCACTGCCATGGGGGGGAAGGAAGGGACAATGGGAAGCAGAAGGGTTTGGCCCTCAGCTAAGTGATGACTGGGATATGCAGTGTCTGGTTGAGAGCTTTACTGTCCCTGTCCCCAGCGCAGAACGGGCTGGCCTTGCAGCTCACAGTCCCGCTCCATGATAGGAATTAGGTGTCCATTACAGGGGTGATTATGACAAGTGCAGAAGAAATGTGCAGCATGCAAATGCCGTAGTTCAAATCATGTTCGAAATCGAGGGCTGTGGGCTCTCTCCTGCACTCTGCGGTGGGAGTGCTGGTGCGAGATCTGTTGCCTGTGGCCACTGAGAAGCTTCTGGTCTGGGCCAGCTCATCCCGAGGGGAGCACCGGGGCTTGGGACCCTCTCGCATAGCTGCTGCTTGCAGGGTTTGCACCATTCAGACCGCTCTTGCTCCATTTGCAGCAGGGCTTCAGTGTTTTTCTAAGAAGTGACTCCTTTAGTTAAAAAGACCCTTCGAGCATGTGTGTGCGTTGGGAGGCTCACGCTTGCTGCTAGTTTGTAAGAGCAGATTGTGTGTATTCCTGCAGCAGCTAAAGACCTAAGCCACAATATCACCTGCCCTGTGCAACACGTTATGCGGGCACATAACAACACACTTTGAGAACTTATCACCCCCTCAGGTAAGACGAGGAGGGCAGCCAGGGCCAAAGGCTGCCTTCTAGCACAGCTGCGTACGCAATCGTGTGAGACACTCAGAAGTATCTATCTGTCTGCCAAGCCAGGTAGCATCTCTGCTCTCCTTTTCCATCTCACTCCTTCATTGCTCATCTAGATATTATAATTTCTTCTTTAACTTGAATGAGGTTTTTTCCAGTTCAGATAAAGCAGCAAAGTTGCCATGTAGCAACCTGAAGGAGCAGGTATTCCAAACTGGGGTACTGCTGAAGCCATGAAGCATTTGGCCTTGATAGAAACAGGACCGGGCTCTTCCTGTGGTTGATGGACTGCTTTAAACAACAACAATCATTACAAGAGTACATTGAACTTTCCAGAAGATGCGTCAGAGGCACTCTTCCCGGGCCCTGGGCGGCCAGCATGAATCTTTGCTCGGCTCAGCAGCACGCGTCCTCCACAGCTCTGCCCCACAGCCCCCCAGCTCAGACCCCCCTCCGGAAAGGGCTCGCGGTGCTTCTCTGAGGCACGTGTTGAGGGCATGGCTGGGCAGGGGTGCTGCCGGCTCGCTGGTGGCTTTGGCCCCCACTGGGCTCCCCGCCAGTGGGGGCAGCGGGAACGCGCATCTTGAGTCTTCCCTTGGCCACGGTGAAGGCGCTGGAGCCTGGCTCATGCTGCCCTGTGCTGCCTTCCCCCCTCTTCGCAACAACTCGCAGTCGCTCCTTTCCAAGCGGGAAATGAAATGTTCCTTTATTGGCTTTTATGTTGGCTACAAAATGTTCCATTTTATCTGTTTGGTTTTTTTTTTTCTCTCCTTACTTTCTTCCAGGAAACACACTAATTTATGGTATAATCTTGGCAAATCCCAATCCAGGGGAACACAAACTCACTTGTGCCTCGTAAATGACTCTTTAATGGGCCTGTCTCCAGCCAGGCAGTGTTCCTGCGTCTGCGGAGGGGGAATTGTGACCTTGCCCAGGCAGCAGGCTGCCCGTGTTGGCCGGGGTGGGCATGGCCTGGGCACGGCAGCGAAACAGCGTGGGAGCATCTGGCCCTGAACATGCCCCGCTGAGAGGGGAGGTTCCCACAGCCCACCTCGGACCCAGCTCAGGAAATGGGGTTTTTTCCAGCACAGGAAGGGAGCTCCGAGCGGGTGCAGGAGCTCTCCAAGAGCCAACACTGGTCTGCTACGAGGCTGGTTTATGGCAACGCTGGAAAGCTGTGAGCAGACGGGTCCCTCCACCCCAACACCCCGGCCAGGAGCAGGGTCCCGCCAGGCTCTCACTGCACCCAGGGTGGGTCGGGGTTGGGCTGAGCTTGCAGGTGGGTTTCCAGGGAGTGTCTGCTCCTGGGGAAGCCAGACCACACTCCAGAGGGGCTGCAGAGGGCAGCCAGGGACGCAGCTGCCGACACAGAGCTTAGTCGAGGGACCGACACGGCACCGCACGGCGTGTGGGAGGCTGGCAAAGGGGTCTCCAGGGCAGGGTGACCAGGACAGGGGGGCTGCACGGGACACTTCCACCTCTCCCAGAGCATCCTGCTTGGCTTCAGCTTTCCAGGGAGGGAGGTGCCGCGCCTGCCCATGGATTGCCGCAAGGCGCTGCGGTGGGGTCGTGGTCTCGCAGCGTGTCTGCTGGCCTTGCGCCTGCCCCCGGCCCCTGCTCACAGGTTGCATCACACCGTGTCTGTGCTGAGCTTTGCCTTTCACCACGTCCCAAGCTTGCCCAAGGCTGTCTGGAGCGCAGGAGCCTCCTGCTCAGAGCTGGTGCAGGACTGGACCTCTCCCATGCCTCCACACTGGTCTCCTGCCCGCAGAGGCTGGAGGGAAAATCCTGCCACTGCTCCCACCTCCCGTGACGTGCGTGTCTCGGGACATCCTCACTCGCCAGGTCACCCGGCCACTGGCCCTGGAGCCTGGTTACCTGGGGACCAGTTTATATTTAGCATTTCTGATGGAGCAATCAGCTGCCCCAGTCCCCGGCCCCAGCAGGAAGGGTTCGTACAGGGACGTCCTAATGAGACCAGAGCAACTTCCTATTCGTTCCTAAAAGGAGCAGTCTAACACAGCTGCCAGAAATAAATCTGTTTAATGAAGAGCCTTTGTAAATTATTCAGATATTACACCCCACTCCAGCACTGGTTCAAGGAGAGAGGCTGTACAGACACTTTCTTCTCTGAAGTTCTGGACACAAGGTGAAAGTCACGCTGTCATTGCAATGGAAATGTAGGCACTAAGATCCTGCTTTTACCCTGAGAATACTGTCTCTTTTACCTGGAATGAAAGAGGAAGAAATAAAAAAGGCGCAGCAGCAACTCGGGCCCTGAGACAAGGAAGGTTTTCTTCCTTCCCCCCTTGCCTCAGGACCACTCTTGACTCCCAACACCTAAAGCTGACCACACACTCGAGCGCTTTGCAGGGTCGAGTCTGAGAAATTCGGACACTGCACACCTCAGCACGGTGCGGACAGGATCTCACTGGGGGTGGCGTGGCTCAGCCGGCAGCTCCTCCTTTGCTTCGCGGTTGTGGTATGAATGCTGAGGACTCTTTCCAGCAGAAACGGGGCTGAGACCCACCAAACTCATTGAACCTCAGCTGCCATCTGTACACCAGCTGCTAACAACCCCCAGTCCCTCCCCAGGGTGTAAAGCCTGGCGTTGCAGGGTGCCATCCCCCACTGCCACCCCGTGTTCAGACACCTGTCAGGCATTTCACAGCGGCTGGCAGCTGGTGGGCTGCTAGCCACCGTCCGCCCCGTGCCACGCTGCTGGTGCTCACAGGCTTCTCCCCTTCCATGCCCCC
>NW_010137373.1:1943-2155 GCF_000699245.1 Pterocles gutturalis | reverse complement strand
ACCCCGACAGCATCCTGAGGGACAGAGCAGAGGTGGGCGCTGGGCCCTGGCTCCTGGGGGACCCGAGGCCACGCTGTCCCTTATCACTCCTCTTTATCACGGGGATTATTGGCTTTTTATATTAAACTTTCTCCAGATAGCATAACGCAATCTACCAGACGCCTGGCAAGGGCTTGGCAGGCCTGGGAGTGATTTATAAGCAATCTGTCTCT
>NW_010137373.1:0-1765 GCF_000699245.1 Pterocles gutturalis | reverse complement strand
CTCGAGCTGCTGGGCACAGACCCTCTGGGCTCTGCCACCTCGGGCGGGCGGCCCACTGCCCGGGTAGGAAACATCTCTATGTCACTGGTGGTGGCACCGGTGCTGTGGCTGCGGGGTCAGATGGCTGCATCCCAACAGGTGTAGCCATGTCTCCCAGCTTTTCAGAGCTAGTAAGACATTTCCACCCTCTTTGATCCCATTTTATCAGTGACTTGGAATAATTGGGTTCCATTCCTCATGGTAGCTGCCCCCCACCCTTGTGCTGTGGCCTGTGTTTTTGCTGCAGACTGATTAGGGGTAATTATAATTCTTTTTACCAGCCAAAGTGCAAGGAACATTTCACACTCCCTGCAGGAAGCAGGAAAGGCATTTTGCAGCTGAGGCGTGATGAGGAAGCACATGGCAAGGATGCCTGAAATCTTCTGCTCCCGGCCGGGGCTGGGCCAGCATCAAGCTCCAGAGAACAGCTCAGCTCCAGGTGTGTCTCTGACGCGTTTGGTGGGAGATCAACAGGATGTTTGAAGCTACAACACGGTGAGAAGGTCCAGGGGAATCCGCTGGACCCTTTGACCATGAGGAAGCTCTCGGGCCGATTGCTTTCCAGAAGCAGCATTTGAATCCCTCTGCATTGGAAACAGACTGATCCTGATGTGGGAGCGATCAGCAGGGGCTGGAATGGGCAAAGCGGGGGCTGCGTGGTGCTGCACGGGCATGGCAGGGACTCCCACCTCTTTTTCTCTTGCTGGACAAAGGCAGTAACGAGATACCCATTTCAAGGTCAAAGGGATCATCCGGCTTTCCTCCTGCCTAATGTGAGGCAGGTAATCTCTCCTGGTGACCCTACAGCACATTCCTCCTGCCCCTGTGCAGGATCAGTGCTCACCTACTGCATGGGAGCTCCATCAAATTAATATTTGCAATGATTTCTGAGGTTTGCACAGGGAAGACAGATTACTTCACCCTTAGGTGAATGCAGCGCTGCATTCCAGGTAGGGAAAACATTTCTTCTTGACCTCAATTTGTGACAAAACACTGAAGCACAAGGCTGGGTTGATTGCAAAAGGAGATTGTGTCTTAGTAACTCGTGTGAATGCTGCAGCAGCTGTGCTAATTCATCGTTCCTTTATTTATGAAATCTATGTGCAGGGTGAGTGCAATTAAAGGATGTGTTTTGGGATCCTAGGGATTGAAAGGGTCACACTAAATGTAGGTTATCCTGATTTACCATGCGCTGAGCCCCCCTACAACAGCCATGACAAACCAGATACAAAACATAAGGTTTAAAAAACTGTAATCCAGCAATTGCTGTCACAGGCTGCGTTCATCTGCGTGTTTGATCTGGGTGCCTTTTCCCCTCTTTTCAGAGAACTCAAGGCTCCTTGTGGCATCTTTGGGCGGTCTGCCTAAAGGCAAGGGCTGAACGCTGGAGTTACTCTTGTCCCTCGCTGTTGTACCTTCAAGGACTCGGGCAGCTCCCAGGGTGCTGGCAAGGGAGGGGGGCGAAGGGGCAGACGGGAGTCGGGGGGACGGCTAAAGCCGGCAGAGGAGAGGAGGGGTCCCAGGAGCAGCGGTGAAGCTCTGTGAGAAGGCGAGACCTCGGGGTGGGGGTCCCAGGCCCAGTGTGCACGGCTGGGGAGGGAACGGGCTTTGTTCAAAAAAACAGAAAGAAACAAAATCCCGCCCCGAACGGTCACGGTGTGGGCGCTGCTGCCCCCTGGCGGCACCGCCTCGGCCAGGCACCGGCACCGAGACCGGGACCGGGACC
>NW_010137372.1:0-66747 GCF_000699245.1 Pterocles gutturalis | reverse complement strand
CTTCGGGCCGGTGGGGGGAGGCCCGGCGGTGCTCGCTGTGCCTCTGGCCGGACAGCGGGCTCTCGGGGGGGTTGGTACGTGCTGCGAGTTGTGCTGCTTAGAACTGGCCCCCTGCCCTGTGCAGTTGTGTGTCTGCTGTAAATCCCCTGCTCCAAGGGTTGTCCTTCTGAAACCGCAGCAGGAACAGGTCACTCACCAAATGCCACCTTCCCGGTGTAAATACTTTCCGTTCAAAATGAGTGGTGTACGTTGTTTGTGTTTTTGTCTGATTTGTATTTTGAAAATGGGGGTTAAACGTACTGATTGTATGGGCAGACGAGTGCAGATACACGGAGCACTGAAAAGTTTCAGAGCTGTAGGCTTGTTGGTTCTTTCCTTTGTTAGAAAGGAGAAGGCCTTTTCTAGGAAGGAGGTGTTTGTGTCTCATCTTGCTTTTGCAATGCAAAAATAGCTCCAGTCTTATGAGTAAGTGTCATTTTTGTGGAATAGAAGGTCATCATTTTGTAACATCCTTTTGTCTTAACAAATAACACTCTTGCCTAAGACAGCCTTGCAGCTTCTCTCACTGTAGACTGTTGTTCCCGTGCCTGTTGCTGATGCTGTTGAAGTCATGTGTAAGCACGAATTATTCTGTTGCTTCTAGCCTAACATCTCTGATGAGGTTTTGTCATTGCTGTTAATGAAGTGAGCTTCTTGATGGCTCTCTTCATGCTATCCTGTTGGATTTAAAGCAATAGAAGAGTCTGGTTTTTAGCAACTCTGTTTGCACTCGTTTTCATCCTGTGTTTTCAACAACGATGGAAAAAGATTTGTGAGAATGAGCTTCATTTCAGATCTGCAGGGTCTGTAATATTTGCTGCTTGGCCTGTGATGGGGCTGGGTTATAAAGAGAACTGTGTAAGAAGAGAAGTTTCTCTTTTACCGCAAAATGCCTTCAGAACATAATTTTAGAATTTAAATCTAATTCTTTGTTGCAAAGGCTTCCTTAAATTCTGTAGCGATAAATGCAATGTAAGCACTTTTTTAATAATGTCCCATCCAAAGTTAAGGGATTTGTCTTGGGAACCTGTAAGGTGAGCAGCGTGCTCCTCACAGCACTGCAGTCCCAGCCTAGCTAGCCTGGGCAGCCAACTGAATAAAAACAAAAAACTGCAACAAAAACCATGTTTGGCTTTCACAGGCAGGCTCCTGGAGCTCTTCCTGCTTAGGAACGATGACTTTTGAACTGTAGGTAGCATGCTGACTTTTCAAAAGGCCCCAAAGTGTTACAGGAAAGGTAACCCTCTGGCTGCTCAAAGAAGAGTAGGTAAGAGGAAAAGCTCACTTCTTCCTTATTGCTTCCACCAAAAATAGAAATATGAGTCACCTGAGTGCTGAAGCTTACCAGTGTGCGTGTCTGCCTGTGTTGTCACAATAACCTAATTTCTTAGTAATTTAAGACTAGCCAGTCTTGATGGGGAGATGGGAGGAAAGATCTAAGAAGTCTTGCCAAGTTGTAATTCCTGTGACTGACAAGGCATAAAGCTAGCATCTGCAGTGTTTCTGAAATGTACTTCCCATACTGCGTTTTGAGTGATACTGTCTTTTTATATTGGGTGTCCTTGCCATTTTTTGTTTTTAAATTAAAAAAATAAAGAAACAGTCTAACCCTCCAAACTGGAAGGGCCATATTGCAAGGTGTTCTCCGTTGTTGGAAACAAGAATACTCTGACTTTAGGTTCTTACTCTCAAGCTGGTGTACTCCTGATTCCAGGCGCTTTTCTAGTGCTTTCAGGAGGACATTAAAGTGCTTTACAGACCTGAATAGACAAAACATCGTAATAAATTACCATACCAGAAAGTATGTGTGCAAATTGCTGACTGGCTGCTCTTGTGTCACTGTTGCAGTCTAAAGCCAGTTTGAAACTGAGGTGTGGACTTGTTTTGGTGTTGAAACACTTGGCTTGTTTGTTTCATCTCCTGTAGTGGGGTGAAGTGCTTAGCTATAGGACCACATATGTGTTAGCAGGATTCTGTGCTCTCCCTTATGGCTTTAGACAAAATTTCCTGTGGCGAGGAAACCTAAGGTGTGAGGAACTGCACCTGCCATAGTTACTTCCCTAGGCTTCACTGCTGCAATTTCTGGATCTTGGGCCCTAAAGCCTGCTGACTTCTTTACGTTAGCATGTCCCTCCAGCTTGTGGCATCCTCTAGGACAGTCATTAATTTAACCCTTCATTTTTATTTGATTTTAGAAGAAACAAAACTTACCGTGGCCTCACTGGGACTGTTGCCAAATAGTGCTTTTACGGGTAGGAACAAGCACAGCTGCAGGTTAGGGTAATAATTCTGTAATAGTTAATTATTATTTTGAGTTGTCATCTGTTGGTGGCCCTTTGACAGCATGTCTGTCCCCTCTTAAAATGAGATGTGAACTTCCTGGGGAAGGAAGCATACTTGTTACTGCAGCAATTCCCTTTTCTGGCAGCCCCTCCCCAGCTCTCTGTACATAAGAACTTACAAGCTGTGGCTGTCAAATTTGTGATCCCACTGGTAAACGCTGAGGTCAGTCAGATGGGAAACACTGGGCTCCAAAGCTGTTCCCGTAACCTGGAATTGAATGAATAGCAGCAATCTTCCTGTATAGTTTTTTCTCTTGTTTGGCTCAGGGGTTGCCATGACTGAGAACTTTGTATCTCCATCAGTAAGGATAGAGGATGGGGAATATCACCATTATCCACGTTCCCTCAGTTCTGGTGTGCTGTCTCCACTGAAAAATGTGGATATTCCCAAGACGTTAAAAGCTGCCCATGTCTTACTCAGGAGGTTAGCCCTGCAGAAAAGCTGTAGTGGTGCTACAGGAAATGTAATGTCTGCATTTTACTGCATTGGGAATGCTCTGTTTGGGTTTGTTAGAAGCTGCTGATATTAGCACAAGGAAAGCTTTACAGTGCTCTTTTACTCTAGACCAGTTTCGCCATCCCTCTCCTTCATCTTTCCTGGAAATGCAATATTGTGTTATAAAACTGTCGTTGGAAAAATAACTGTACAGGTACACACTCCAGCTTCCAGAAGCAGATTAGTTCACATCCTGTACAGTGTTGTTTTATCTAGATAGAAATGTTTCCGTTGTAATTTGCTTTCTAGTTATCCCAGTAGAGTATATTGCACAAGGCGGCAGGTTATTAGTGCTGTGAGAGCAGCACAGCACACCGTATGTGCCTGGCTGACGGCACACGGAAGAACGATGCACTGAGAAGGAAGGAGGTAAAAGAAATATAGTTAATTTAAAAGCATCTATTTCAGTATGTTTGCTAATGTTTCTATAATTATGTTCTTGTTGACCATTCTCTAGGTGTGCTTACATATGTAAACAAGAACTTTTTGCACTTAATTTATTTATGAAGTCTTGGACAGAGTGGAGTTGTGGCTGTGAGTCTTTCGGGCTGGGGGAGCAGGGGGTTTTTCACTGCTCAGCTAACTGTTGTACTGTTAGAACAGGCCGGTGTGTTGGGTCTGGGACTATGCTGCTAGTGACTAGATGTAAAAGAAGAGGGTTAATTTCTTGTCTGTCTATACTGAAGGGTGCAGAGATGGATCTTGTAGTAATTTTTCCTTTGAATGTGTGAGTTCAGTGAATAGGAACCCTACCGATGCTGCCACACACACACCCCCACACCTTGTAAAGATACTGGTCTCTAAAGCAGAGGATGGGTCCGATGTCTTTTTTTGTGGCTGTTGGGTTTTGGTTGGGGGTTTTTGTGTTTGGCTGGTTTTTGTTGTTGGTTTGGTTTGGGTTTTTTTGTGTTTTTTTTTTTTTCCTTAAAGCGGTCCTACTTGGAATGAAACTCTTGAAGTATTAAAAAGGAATCTCAAATTGGCTGCATGATTTTTCCCAAATTGTGGAGTTTTTAAACTCATACTGTTGTCAAGATCAAGTTTATTGTATGCTTTTGTGTTGTTATGTGAGAACATTGGTTTTGTTCTGTGCAGTGGATTTCCTTTATCAAAACAAGAAAAGGTGTCACTGGTTGCATGATTTCTGCTGACATCTTAACCCACATCAAGATGTGAGCAGCAGCAGATGTGTACTGAGCGTTGCTCACTTGCTCTTCAGTGAGCATACACAGATTTTTTAATTGCGCCTCTAAGGTAATAGCATGCAAACCCCAAAGGCAGCCAGGGCCTGGGCTGTGAGGACCGTTGCTGGCTGTTTGGGAACCTTGAACACCTGAAACAGCCTCCTGCAGTCTGAGCCCTTTTGCCAGCTTCTGAGCCATCGCAAACTTTTTTTGTAGGGAATCACGGGGCACTGGGCTGTGAGCAGCTGGGTTGGAGACCTTATGTTAAGAGTGAAGACTTCCTTCTCTCCTTCCCCCACCCGCCCTCGGATCTCTGGGTATTGAGTTTGGGGAAGGGGTGCACTTAGACATAGCTCCTCAATTTCTGTTTGGGGGGTTCACATCTTTGCAGTCACTGCAGTGCAGAAGAATAAACCCAGGCTAATCTGAGTATCTCTGTTCCAGTACCTTGAAGATATTAACTGGATTTTTGATACCGTGTATGTAATCTTCTGTCAGTCTGCCTCTCGCGATGGTAGCTGCTTCTGAATGACTTGTAATTGCTCTCACTTCACACTGGCATTTCTTCATACTAATAACTGCATTCAGGCATTAGCAAGTAAAACAGCAGAACAGGATACTGGTCGTTTGATGGATTCCACTGGAAAGGCATATGCATAATTCTGTATGAATTACGTGTAACTACAATATTTTTCCAGTGTATTTTAATCTGTCTTCTAATCATTCCCTGGTTTAGACTTAAGCTATCGGCATGTAATTATTGGCATCTGACCCAATAAACTCTCATTAGAGCATTTTTTAAAACTACGTTGGAGAAGCTCTCTCCTGTGGAAACATGAACAATGGATCATGCTTCATAGAGTTGTAGTCATGGTGTAAATGTAGATCCAGTAAGAAAGGAGGGGTTTTGCTTCATAATGACTGTTGGGCCATGGAAGTTAAAGTGCAGGTTTCCTTCCCTTGGTAGTGCATGGCATAGGATACAGATGGGTTGGGAATTGCTGTCCTTTCCTTACATTGTTTTCTCACCTGTCTAGAAAGAATACTGAGAACTTCCCACTTTCAACCCAGGCCAGCAGAGAGAACAGCCCTCTGAAAGGTTTTCACTTGCAAACACTAACAAAGCCTGCAGGTGAATTTAACAATTCAAAGCCAGCTTGAATTTAACAACGCAGTTATCCAGTAATGCTCTCGTAACCCTCTGGCTCTTGCTTAGTTCTCAGTGTACCTCGCAATTACTCTATATGTGTATATATATGTGCTTTTTACTACAGGATGCTTTGCATGTGGAATGGAAAATGGATTCAGAGTTTATAATGCAGACCCACTCAAAGAAAAAGAGAAACAAGGTAAAACGCTTACTTATTATACCATGCTAGTTCTGTGTTGGAAGCTCAGCCTCCTCGGTTTTTTTCTCTAAGATTCTTGCTTAGTTTTCACTGTTCCATCACTGGAAGGCTTTGAATAAAGCCTCAAGACAGGAAGTCCATGCTGGTCCCAAAGGGACTCTCGCTTGTTCCGCTGCCTGGGCAGATGTTTAGATGCTGTTCATGTGCAGAAAGCTGGCTGGTGACGAATGTGTCTCACCTTCTTGCAGAGGCTGAACTGTGTTAGCTGTTGCTGATGTTTGCAGTCCTGGTTATTCACAAGTGGGAGAAGAGTTCCTTGCTGCAGCGTTATTATGTGCCATCAAGAGAAGTTGCTCTGTTCTTGTGCAGTATGGATGAGCTGGGACAGCAATAAAACTGCTGCCTTGTTACGGGAGATCTGAACGGAACGTGACTTGCTTAGAGTATTGCTTGCAAGAGCACTGTGAGCTCAGACCTCTAATACTCAAAATTTTGTATTCTCTGTACACTTAAAAAATTTGGGAGGATCTTAAGGTGGTACACCTAATATTGTGTCTTAACAGAAATTACTATATGAGCTATTATTAACAGGTAGTGGGGCTTTTCGCCAGAAAGCAAACATAACTGAGTCAAAATAAGGGAAAATGAATCCTAGCCATGTGACTCTAGCCCTAAATATAGGAAGAAAGCTGCCACACTAAACAGGTTCCCAAGCATTTCCAGCCTGCGGTGACAGAAGGGATTTAGTAAGAGGAAAAATGTATTAAAAATGGCAATCCCTATCAAGTCAGCCATACTCTCACTTTCTAGTGCTGTAAGATATTTCAGTCACTGTTCCCGTGGCCAAAGCCAACAGACTGTTTTCTGTTCTTAATACTAAATTCTTCCCTAAGCAACATGTCTTGAGACTGTCATCTGTGATAGTGTGCTAAAAGGATGGGAACTCGGGCTGAAGTGCTGTTGTTCCTTGTCAAAACTCTCCCAGTCAGTAGCAGCTCTGGACATACTTCAAGGAGTTCTGTGGGGAAATGCTTCTTATGAGTCAGATTGCCTTTCCCCTGGGGATTCTGAGAGGCCAGACTGGACTGGCTGCACAGGTACACAGAGAAATCTTGTTCATCTTTCAGGTGTATTTACACCTACCTGAGATGGTCCCTGATGGAGCTTGTCTGTTTGATCTCTGTAAGCCAGTATGAAACCAAGTCTTAACCACTAGACCCTGGCTTGTCTCTTACATCCAGGAGTTCCATGAAGTTCCCCATCCAAGCATCACCTGTCAGAACTGTAAAGATAATGATTAAAGTGTTTGTTCTAATACAGATTCAGAACACACTGCATGTTCTTAAATTGTCTCAGGTTGTAGTTTGTAAATATTTAAAGACTTTTTGTTGTGGTGATCATATCTTTTCGTAACAAAATGTGCTGTCATGCTTTAAATGCTGTAATGGAGTTAAGAGGAGGATGTGGTGCAGAAGGAGGCAGTGTCCCAATCCAACTGTTCAGGAAGGAAACTCGGCAGTCAGAAGTGTCGTTGAAGAAACCACAAGGACTTGTATGAAGTCCAAGGCTTTACTGCTCCAGTGTGAATCTTTCCAGGCACCTACCTTCAGCATTGTGTAGTCAAATCCCAGCACAGATTCCTCATCTCCCTCGTCCTGTGCTTCATGCATATGGCTCCATCTTTCCATTGTAGTGCTTCCTCCCAGCTCCTCAGACATTCTTGCTGGTCTCTCCCATCCCTATTTCTGACAGTAGGTTTATCTTGAGTCCTGTGAAATTTCAACTTTTCCTCTGGCTTTGAAATGGTTTACTCATTTTCGTCCACCTTTCCTGCTGCAACCTGCCAGTGCGTGGAGTTATCAGACAGTCTTTTAAAGCAGAAGTTTGTTTTTGACTCTGCTCATCTACCTTGAAGGCCACAGTTCCAGCCTCTCTTCCTGACAATTCAGTTCCCTCGCTGCGGTGGAATGCCAAGCACCCCTCTAAGACATGTAGACAAAGCCACGCCCCCACTCAAATGTCATCAAATAGAAAAAATTAATTTATTATAAAATTCCTTGGTTGGTATTTTGTTCTTCCACTTGCACCATAAGCATGGCATCTTAGTCTATTTCCTCTGCAGTTGAGATTCTTAAAAAGAAAAAAAGCCTTTTCCTTGCCCCATACATGAGCAGCTCTCTGCACCAGCTGATCTCGTTTTCACTGGTTCCTGCAGCACTGGGTGGGGGCTTGCTGGAGCTGGGCGGTACTCTTACCTATTCCAGCAGCTCCAGAGAACAGCACTAGAGGTTCTAGTTCAGTTACATCGGTGTGCATTTTGCCTTCTCCCCTCAGATTCACCAAGTCTATAAAGACAAATCCCCTTGCAAATAAAATGTTCATGACTAGTGACTACCCGTGGTGTTTTTCTGAGTGCTGTTAGCATACTGGAACACCACTGCACCTGACATGTGCGTGTGCGAGGGGCGTGGGTTTGAGCTAGCTGGGCAGTCTTTCTAAACAGATTTACAAACCCACTGTATAACAGACATGATCAAGCTGCTGTGATGCTATTGCTTATCTCCTCTCATGCAGCTTGTTTTAATATAACTTTAAAACCTTGCTGTGCTGTTTTATATATGAAAATGAGGCCTGTCCCAGCTGTGTGACAACAGCAGTCATCATCATTGCTATGAAAAATAAAGCAGCTTTGCTGAGAGTCCTAATCTGAAACAAGACACACACACACACACACAACAAAAAAAACAAACCCACCCTTTTAGTCAGGATCTCTTGTCTGTCACCCCCACTCTTAGAGGTTTCTTTGTTTTTTTAAGGTCAGCCAGGGTAGGAAGATACCATTCTTCGGTGCCTGAGAGAAACACTTGTTAACGCCAGCTTTTCTTTTAACAGCGGTAAAGATTAGATGGAATTTTAACAGTTTCTGACCCTTCTCAATAAAATCCATTTGTCTTTCAGAATTTCTAGAAGGTGGTGTTGGCCATGTCGAAATGTTGTTTCGTTGCAACTATTTAGCACTAGTAGGTGGAGGAAAAAAGCCGAAGTACCCACCTAACAAAGGTGAGTCTCGAGGAACAGATCGTGTCAATGTTTGCTTCGCTATCTCTGTGCAACTGCTCAAGGGATTCCCAAACCAAACGCCCTGAGCTGGGGTCTGGTGATCTGAAGGCTGGGTGGAGGGGATGTTGCAGCAGGTTTAAGTAAATGTGGTGAAATAAGTTGCATCACTGCGGTTAACAGGCAGTTACCTGCAGTGACTAGTCTCTGTGGCCTGGTGACTAAGTTTCTAGTTCTCACAGTTAACTTTGCAGAGAGACTCTGTGGCTCAGCAGTCCGAGAGGGAAAAGGTCCCTGGCTGGCCAGCTCTGTAGGAAAGTACGCTGCTTTTCGTGACTGCTGCCTTATTGCTTTGGTAACTCTCAGAGCAAAACAAAAAAGCTGATTGTCTTTAGAAAAATGTGTTTTTATTATTGTCAGCTTTTGTGGTTAGAGTTTACCACCTCCTACCTGCATGAGTCACAGCCTGAAAGGGCGGGTTGATGTGTAGCAGCTGAGTACCTTCTGGTTAGGAGGATGCCAGCCTGGAACTGCTTAGCTATGGGATGCACCTCTTGATACGCCTTCTCAGAAACTAGTTGTTCTGAGGGAGACGATGTGGATCTTTGGATACGCCTTGAGGATCTGATGCAATCTCTGCACTGTTCCAGTAATGATCTGGGATGACCTGAAGAAGAAGACCGTCATTGAAATAGAGTTTTCTACAGAAGTCAAAGCAGTGAAGCTGCGAAGAGATAGGTAGGTACAACAAACGTGTTCCAAATGCGCAGCGTGGCTTTGTACGCTATTCTTTACTCATTTCTGTCTGTTCACAGAAAGAGATCCTGCTTTAGCACAAGCAGTTAAAGGTAAAAGAGGCCTTTGGGGTGTGCATTAGGTGTTAACAGGTTACAGCTCAAGCATACTGGGATCTGAGACCTTAGTGAAAAGCCTGTAAGCCTTTCTGGCCCCCTAATGTAAGGAAATGTTCCTGTGGCTACTGCTGACTGTTTTTCTAGGTGTGGAGGAGTGTGAAGGGAATTCAAGCAGATCTCTAGAGCATCTGTTAACAGCTGGAGTCTGTGTGCGTGGGCGGAGGGGTTCTGCTGTCACAGCTTTAGATAAAAGTGCTTTGGAGGCTCATTGCTGCATGGTGTTTTTTGCAAGGTCTGTTGTGTGTGAAGCATATAGCCAGTAAATCAGTTGAAAGTCTTTACAGATGTGAATTAATACCTACGTCCCTGTTTCACCTACCCCAAGTCACAGGAACTTTTTGTCTGTTTCAGAATTGTGGTAGTCTTGGACTCGATGATTAAAGTTTTCACATTCACACATAATCCCCACCAGTTGCACGTCTTTGAAACCTGCTACAACCCTAAAGGTTAGTGGTGTAAGTGGGTTGTGGGACAGAAACACCTTTACTCTGTTCTTGACATGCTACTTATCTTTAGCTGCCTCCAACAGTTACTTAGTAAGTCATTAAACTGTTTGCTTACTGCACTACAGTAATGCCCTTTGGAGATGCTTTCTTTAATAAAATGGTTATTGAAATGTATTAATATTTGCACAGAAAAGCTTTTTCATGTACTTTGGTTATAGATTTGATTTCTGTTAAGAGCTATATGCTTTCTTCTGTAACAAATTCAAACATGAATTAATAACAATCAGTTTCACTGACAGAGGAGAAACTAAAATATCACCTATTATAAACTCTTACCCTTTCTGGGCTGCTAAGGACACTTTCTTTTGTTTTTAAATAGCTTTGCTGTAACAGACTGATGGAGCTGATCTCTGAAAACATCCAGATTTTGGATAACCACAACTTTTTTTTTTTTAGATTACTTTGAAATAAAGTGACGAGAGCAAGTTAAAATTATGCTGCTACCCTACTTCTCTGTGCTCTGCACTTAGACTGATCATGTTTTGGGATACCGCAATAGCTATTAAAGTGAAATTCTGATTTACTACATGTATATTTGTTTATCCTGAAATGACTGATAGTTTAGAAACTTATGTTTGAAAACTTTATTAGGTTATGGGAACTACAGTTATTGGGTTTTTTTTTGTCTTTTAGGTCTCTGTGTCCTTTGTCCAAATAGTAATAATTCTCTTCTTGCATTTCCTGGAACACATACCGGGCATGTGCAGATAGTGGATCTCGCTAATACAGAAAAGCCTCCTGTTGACATACCGGCTCATGAAGGAGTCTTGAGCTGTATAGCTTTAAACCTGCAGGGAACAAGAATTGCAACTGCATCAGAAAAAGTAAGAATAACCTCCACCTACCTTTGATTTACTGTGCATTCCAGTGTAGTAAGGCCTTCTAAAATAGGAAGTCACATCCTGTTGTAGGAAAGACATAGAACTAACTAACTGGTATATTTGTCACTGAAATATGTGTTCTTGGTCTTTCGTTATCTTTACTGCTGCTCTGGGATGTCCAACCAGCAATCCCAATGCTATGCCTGAGGTGGTGTTTGTATCTGAGCTGACTGTAGCAGTGACTCTTGAATGAGATCTGGCCCAAGCAGTTCACGTGTTTCATGTGTTCTTCAATAAATACAATTAATTTGAAGAATACATTCTTTCACCTTATTAGTTTGTCCTTAGATTCACTTTAAAACTACTGGCGAAAGAAATACTTGCAAATAGGTCTGTCATACTGCAGGCCTTAGTTCTGCTCTGGCTCAGCTCCCGTTACAGAGCAGGAGGGAGGTGCACGGTCTCCATTTTTCTCATACACAGACCAAGATGTTTTCAATACAGAGTGTAAATGATAAAATGATTCTTGGAATATTTACCACCTTGTGTGCAGTCATACGTTACACAGGGCTGAAGCATGCAATGCACTGACAAAAACCTGAAGTTACTGCGTTGTACAAATCCCTTTGGGCTGGGCTGATGCAGGGAGAGGCAGGAAGAACACAAATGCCTGCCCTCTCCACGGGCACTCCAGTGACAGCTGCTAGTGAGCTTCATCTGCCCAAGGGCGACTGGTTCCAAAGCTCCCAAGGAAGGGCAGGTAGCTGTACCGCTCCACCTTACCCTTCTGCCTGCCGCAGGCCCAGCACTCGCTACCTTCTGCCACTCAACTGAGTTCCTCAAGGACAACCTAAATTAATTCAATGAGTCTCTTTTTAGAATAGTTTCTACTGCACAGCCTCTAGCTCTAAAAGCTTAAAAAAAGAACATAGTCCCAGCTCCATTGCTGAACAGAATAGTAACCTGCTGAATTTGTATTCAGACATTCGTTTTTCTTGTGTAGAGAAAAAGTTCAAACAGGATTTTCAAACGGAAACAGGAGTATGGCCAAACTGCCCTACTGAGCGTACTGTAAGCAAACGTCTTCAGCTTGTGTCTTAAATCAAAACTAAGCTGTTTACCAGAATCTTTCTCTGCTGGGTTCTGTTATTTACTGGTGTGCGACTGGAGAGATGCATTTGTGAACCAGGTGTATAACATGAGTCGCAGGTGATAACATATACCCACTCTTCAGCAGATGACAGTACTACTGCACTGCTGATCACTTTGTTGGGGATACACTAACTTGTTTTACGAGTTTCTATTGCAGTATTCTGTCTGTAACCTGATGTATCTGTGGGGTCTCTCAGATTTGGATCAACACAGACAATGAGCATGTGTTAAGTAATTAATTCTAGATTACTTCAACTGAACTAATTGTAAGGCAAGACTAGCCACAGCCTGATTATACTTAAGTGGAAAAAAAATTGCACAGTAGCAATCAAAGCAGACTATGGGGAGCAAGAAAGAAACAATTCACAGAACCTGGGCACAAAAGGTTGTACACCAATCTGCTCTAGTCTTGCAAACTAATGCCACGGCTGCACTAGAGCTTTAGAATATAACTTGGATGACACTTACTCAGTTGAGTAGCTAGGTAACATGATTGTATACCAAAGCATTAGAACATGGTGGTGATGGTGTGTGGGGGTGAATCAATATTCTTACCAAAAATTAAGAGAGGTTCTCTCAGGTCTACTGAGATGAAAAACCCCATTGTGTATGTAGGGGCAGGTGGTCAGACAGAATTTTAGGATGTGTTCACAGGTACAGTCTTCTGTCTTTCCTAATACAATGCTTGATTCCTTTTCAAGGGGACCCTTATAAGAATATTTGATACTTCATCAGGGCATTTAATCCAGGAGCTCCGAAGAGGATCACAGGCAGCCAATATATACTGGTATGTTTAACTGCTTCTGCTCTGTCTTCTTGGGGGAATTACTGTGCTGAGGCAGCCTAGTAAACAGCATCTGAGTCCTCTTCAAAAACTGAAGGAGAGGTACACTGCTGTGGACACAAGGCAGAACTCTCCCAGCAGTCAGAGGTCCCAGGGCTGTGCTGGGCTGTGCTGCTTCCTTTCTGCTCCATGCTGGGGAGGAGAGGGCAGCAGCTGTGTGAAGCCCAGCACAGGTGACAGGGGTTGGGACAAAACCAGATCTATGGCTAGGCTGAGTCCTCTGCACAGAACAAGCTGTGGCTGGGGGGATACACTGACTTCACACGGAAACAGGGGGAATGCGGTGATGCAGTCTGCCCCTGCCCAGACAGACCAGGATGAGTAGCTCAGGGTCAGTGGAGTGTTCCTTACAGCACTGTGCTGCTCTGCATGCGAGAGCCCAAGGCACAAGCCTGGCTCTAATCCACTGCTGAAAGCACTCTCCCAGGAGTGGGGAGACTTCTGTTCATCTGCTTAGCACCACTCCGGGGTAGGAGTGCGGCACCTTCTATCCAATACCTGCCTACTCCTGGGAGCAGAGGTGGTGCAGTTCTTCCAGCGGATGAAGGGCCCACGCTGATTGTGTCCCTCGGGGCAGTCAGGGCAGCCTGCTGCACGGCTGGCCCCAATAAACCAGGTTCTCTGTTGTGAGTGGGTGCACTCATACCTGAAGGGGCTGTTCATCCTGCCAGCAAAGCAGCACTGAACTGGAGGAGTCTAGAGGAGTCCGAGCTCCCCCAGGAGAGAGGAGCTGTTAACACCGTCCCTGCCAGGCTGGTGGCTGCTCCAGACAACTGCAGAAGCAGCATTCTGTGCACCAACAGCTGTGGGTACGTTCCAGGAGAGGTAACTGCAACTGTGTGTATTCTCTGCAGTATCAACTTCAATCAGGATGCTTCCCTTATCTGCGTATCCAGCGACCACGGCACAGTACATATTTTTGCTGCCGAAGACCCCAAAAGAAATAAGCAGTCAAGGTAGGGTCTGAGCCTTTCTGAAGCCTTTATAGGGACTGGGAGGGGGGGCTTGTCCTTTTTAACAGAGTTTAAAACACTGGTTTTGTCAAGCAGTAGCTAATATCTGCCCTACTAGAAGTGGTCAGATTAATCTCTTGTGCTTGAGAGCAGTTGCTGATGTTGGACTATATGACAGCTGCCAAGTTTCTGCTGTCCTTTGTGGAGCTGCAGAATTGCAGCAGAAGGCTGGGGTGGGTTTTCAGTGGCTATCTCTTAGCATAAACATACTTTGTAGACACTTAAAGTAATCTCTACTAAAATCAATCCTTCTAGCAGTTTGTGCAGACACTTAATTTAAAACATGAAGCCAGAAAGGCAGTTGTAGGGTCCCTGTTCCCTAGAAGGAGAATCGTACGTGTTACCTGATACTCAGTAGAACAAAATAAAAAGCCAACCAAAAATAGCAGTTAGCGTGAACACTGCAACTTGCTCAAACACAGCAGCAGTTCTACATCAACTCTAGTCAACACCTTACTAAGTTGTTACACTTCTTTTTTTTTATCTCTTTCAGTTTGGCTTCTGCCACCTTTCTCCCCAAATACTTCAGTTCCAAATGGAGTTTTTCCAAATTTCAGGTTCCCTCAGGCTCTCCGTGCATTTGTGCCTTTGGAACGGAGCCAAACGCTGTCATAGGTGAGTAGTGGAGGCTTCCTCAGGTTCTGTCTGGAGAACAAGGTTTCGAGCTACACGGGCTTTGAGCTGAGGGGATGCCGAGATGAGGCAACATTGTATGTGTCACCTCAGCCGTGAACAGGAGCTCCTAGTGCTCAGCGCTGCGCGGGTGTGAGATCAAGCAGTGCCCCGGGGGAAGGAAGGGAGCAAGCCTGGGTGCAGCGCGGGGTTGTGCTAGCTGACAAGGGCACAAGGACTGACTTAGCTCAGGTTCCTCCAGAGCAACTCCCTGTACGTTCCATTGGCTTGAAAGGTCAGTTTAAGCTCCAGGGGAAGGAATGCAACAGTACCTCTGGAACAGCTGAACTGAACGTGACTCTGTTTTTGTTTCAGCAATATGTGCAGATGGCAGCTACTACAAGTTCTTATTCAACCAAAAAGGGGAATGCTCAAGGGATGTCTATGCTCAGTTTCTAGAAATGACGGATGACAAGCTTTGACTGAGTCGAGGGAGCACATGGGTCAAAGTACGGCCTTAGCTATTCCACATCTTTGGAAGGACAGTGTATGAATGTCCAGTACTGATCAGGAAGTTTAGCAGACCTCACTGAGAAGCCTGGCCCAACACAGTCGGAACAAGCTCTGAAGTAGTGGACTACATATGTTTATTCTAATTTCTGCAAGTATTCATCATTAAAATCTCTTTGGGTTACTGTCATCAACTCAAGTTTTCAAGATGTGGCTTTCAATAAGCTTCTACCTATTGGGTTTCTCTTAATCTAAACTGTGAAATGACTTCAGATTAAACATGAGTGCCTGCCACACTGAAAGATCTGCAGGGGGCTGTACAAATGTACAACTAGCCTTAGAAAAAGGGATGTGAAAAGAGAAGATTTTAGGCATTGCATTACTTCCACTGAATGGCTGGGAGCAGGGGGGATACTATGGATCATGCTCAAAAAAAAACTCCACCAGCTTGGCCAGGAGCAGGAGTACCGCCTTCCCCTGTCCCCTGAACACACCTTAAGAGTCAGAGAGGAGAAAAGATGGCAAGTGCATAGCCATAGACATCTGTAGCTCAAATCATGCTTGTCCTCCAACAAGGTCTACAGGGTTGGGTGGGGTTAGTCCTGTGGCCACACTGCTGCTCCCATGCACGTACCGGTGTTGGTTGAGTGATCAGCGCAAACTGTCAAAGGTGCCAAACTGTATATAGTAGCTGAAGGCACATTTAGGCACGGGCTGACCCAGCTAACCTCTCCTCAGAGCCTGGAGCAAGCACCCCGGGCACACGGAGCTCCTGTATTTACTGTAGACGCAATTCCTTCTGTAACAAAACAGCCATTCCAGGTTTAAAAACCACCCTCGGTACTGGCTGCTTCTGACACTGCTGTGCTTCAACTGGAAGACTGGACAGGCCACTTACACATCCAGCACAATAAATGAATGAGGTGGCATGAAGTATACTTCTCTGCAATGGCTTTAAACCTGCAAACTTTTCTTTTTTTTTTTTATTTGAGATGTTGCATACTAAATACTGTTGGCCTAGGGACAGTTAAGTTAGACTAAACCGACTGACTTGTTTTCTTTCCCAAAATCGTTATATGGCAATTAATATTTACTGCTGAACTAAGACACAAGATACTAAAGTAGAAACTGAAACAGACACAAGCTCTCCGTTCATAGCACTAAATACCTGACGGGGCGAAGTCTTGCTCTTCTGGAATTTAATTTCACATCTTCAAATCTGACATGCCAGTTCACTCTTAAGACTGTTTAGCTGCAAACTAAATTTGACAAGTTTCTTTTAGTGTCACGTAACATACTAAGGACTAACTTCTACGCAGATTTTGATGTTGAGGTTGCATGTTGCTTTTATGTGTATTTAATCACATAAATTGTTTTGCACTTATTTGTAATATGTTATTTCTTTTAAATAAAAGTGACTAATTTTTGCTGTAGTCAGTGATCATCACAGCCAGAGTTCTTACTCCCATTCGTTCTGGGGAATAAATACGTTAACTAGTTACTGGTGCAGAACAGGAATTGAATTGTGCTGCCCGGGTCATGTATACACAGAACAGAAGTACACAAATTGCTGCCTGGGACACGGCTGGTATTTATACCAAACCAAGTGCAACTCCCAGTCCAAACCAGTTCTTGTTCAGCACTGTTTACCACACCATCCACCACAGCTGCTCTTCTGAAGCTTCTTACCTTTAACAGCTGTACAAGTAGCGTGACAGGCTGGAAACCGCCATCTCCCTGGGGAAGTACGTGCACAGGAAAGCATTAGGAGCCGTTCTCCAAAGATGATGTAAATCCTCTCTCCCTGGTGCAGTTGTAAGCTGTTTATGATCCAGGCAGCTGCACTCACTTTAAACAGCAAGGAAACTACTAACTAAAACATTAAGCCTTCTGCCCAGCGCTTTGAAGATTTTACATATCTTCATCTGCCAAAGCACCATCCCCCTGCCCTCCCGTTACAGTTATCCCACAGCTGACCAGAGACTATGAGCGTATGTCTGGATTGACTGAAACTCTGATGAACTCGTAAAACTTTCCCTAAACATCTGTTCTGGGCTGAGAGTAAGAATGAAAATAACACTAACCGCACACACAGACAATAGTGCTGTACTAATGAAGAATCCCTTTATACATACCTCCATATATGAAATCTCTAATACCTGCTGCCTGTACTAGTCACAGATCCTTAAGTATACAGGCTGATACAGGGATCAAAAGAATGTCTTCCCCCTGGTGCTGGCTCCAGGTTGCCCTGCCAGTACTTCATCACATCACTTTCTGCTGCACTGCATCATGGAGGTAATTTTAATCAAAATTTGCTTTAAGTGGGGTAGTGGATAAACACCTCTACAATCAAACGGAGTAGTATTCAGGTTAGTCACCTTTCTGGAAAACAGAGTACTTGACACATTTGACAGACCACGTATCTCCCATGCTGACTGACGGACAATACTGCATGGCCACGGCGTCCAGTTACACGGTGAAGCTCAGAACCGAGACTGGCAGCAGCACTCACCTGCGCTGTGGCACATGGCAGTAACGCTCACTTGTGTTTTGGGCCTCACACAAAGACCCCGTCTTCTCTGGGCTTTCCTCAGAGAGCAGCACACACTTAACAAAAGCCAAGCTTTCAAAGACAAGCAGCCAGTCACCTTTTGAACAGACCCCTGCTCTACACAGGGCTGCAGAGTAAAAGGGGGGCAAGGCAAGCAGTCAGAAGTCTACTTTATGGGACAAAAGAGGATTAAATAGATTTTAAAATGTCAAGTTGTTAGCTTAAGATGAATAGTCCAGAGGTCTAATAGCATTTATTCCTTTAAGTACACTCTTAGCTAGAAGCATGGCTTTGGGAAACGGCAAGAGAGCCCCACGGACTGGAAGGGAAACAGGCCAGTGGTGCAGACAGCGTTAATCTGTGAGGAAATGGCAGAATTTGCACAGTAAGTCTAAAATATGACCTTTCCTGAAAAACAATGTATTTCCACCAGCATCAGTGTGCAGATTCTTAATATAATTTGTATTTAAAAACAACTAAATGCCTTCTCTCCTCCTATTCTGCTATCTCTTTCTGCAGCACATGTGTCACAGCTCAAAATCCTGAAAAGAAAACTGAAAGATTAGCCAGGACAATAAATTCAATAGTAATGCCAGGGATTTGGCAGCAGGAGCCACAGAATACGAGTATTTCTTCCAGAACCTTTAAGTATGCACATTATGGTAGAAACCACCAGATTAATCAGTAAAGTTAGAAAACACAGGACACAAGGCTAGTTCTTACGTATGTAGGCCAGGAGTGTGGCAGACACTGCTGACCTAAATACAAAGGCTACAGAACACATGCTTCAAAAAGACAGTCTTGTTTTGGAGTCACGCACTAGTGAATCTTCCTCTCTCTGGTGAAGCCATTTCAGTGCCCCCTTTTTACTGCGGGTTTTTTCTTCTCCCCCAAAGGTTGTATTTGTTTGAACAAGCCCATGACTATTCTGGTCTGTAAGAGAGCCGGTGGAATTTCACACAATAGTCCATTCTTTTTGTTAAAGGAATAGGTTATGCTCTTTCAGCTTCATATATGGCAGCCCTTTACTGTAATTTCGTAGCCTGCCTTCGATTTCTCCCCAACACTTCTTGAAAGTATTGAAATGAAAACCCAACCAAGCATTGTAAGTTGTTCGAGAACTTCAGACAAAAGCATTTCCCCAACTCAGATGAGAAACAAAAAGAACATAACTAATGCATAAAAAAATTATCAGAAACCAAACCAACATTAATGAAAATTATTCCAGGAAGTGCACATCTCATTAAACTTATTTAAAAAATAATAATCTATCTGTTAGTATGGCAGTCTGTGCTAAATCAATGCATCTATGGCCAATGTTTTTTTAAAGTCAAATCACTGAACCAATGCAAACCCCTGGCTACGTACCTCAAATCAGCCCCAGATGCTAACACAACGAGATTCTCTGATACACACCCCCACACACACCACACCATTCTTAATTCAAGTAAAAGCAGGAGGAAAGCCTGTTTTCATCTGCCAGTCCACAAGGAAGATCAAGAACCTGGTGGCTAAAAGCCACCGATGCACTTACTAACTTCAGACTTTATCAATTAATTTTGTGTCAGACACAACGTAGGGTTCTCAGTAAGAAAGTTAAAACTATTTAGTTAAAGACACGTGTATAGAAAGGGGTCAATCAGGTTAGTAGAACGCAGCACTCAATTTAGTGTAAATGAGATCTATATAAAAATACATATTCAGATGTGCACATACATATAAAATCACATGCTATTCAAAACCACAACTCAACCCATATTAATGACTACTAACTACTCAAAATTTACCTTTTGGAGGAAATGAAATCAAGATACAAAACCTAGATTCAAACACAGATTGTTGACACTTCAAGTTCCACTTTTGGATTAAAGCAATGATAAACCCCAACATTTTCAAATGAACCTGCCTTGGAACAACCGTGCAAGCAAAGGCAAAGTCTTCCCAGTTTTGCCTCCCGTGCAGCAATCTGTCCTGTGGAGTGGTTTATGAAGCAGCAGTGCTTTTGCAGGTATCTTTTGGGATTATCTTGGCACAGGGATTTATGTAAATCATCAAAATTAAAAATGGCATCACAGAGATGCTCCCATTGCGATCAATGTGTTTGCAATGTGGGCAGGGGGAAGCAGCAGCCCAGGACTCAAACTAACCACACCAGTCAAAAAGAACTGGTCTTTCATGCCACTCGATCCACAGTCCCCTCTCTGTTTTGAAGATGGTGTTGCTTTGCTGGATCATGCAATACCTACCGCTGCTGTTACAATGGCCAGCACAAAGGCAAAACTCTTGCATCCAAAGGCAAGAATATCCCACCGCCCAGGAGACCATGCTGCTGCCTGCTCGAACCTGCTGTGACGTGGGGCCACTGCCACACACAGCTGGATCACAAACAAAGCTGGCGTAAGGACAGGGAGAGGGATCTCATGCAAGGAGGACAGAAAACGCTGGCAGTGGAGATGAACACTTCTGTCACTAGAAGCAAACGCACACTTAGGTCTTCCGTATGTTAGAATTCTGAGTATTTTTCAAAGTCATTTTAAAGATTACAAAAAAGCTGACTTTTAACAGAAAGAACACGGAGCAGGCAGCCTCGAAGGAGCACAAAAGGAAATAATACCATGCGTCATAAAACACAAAAGGTAACTGGAAAGGTTACATCCATTCTTAAAGAGAGGTCAAATCTCTACGTACATGAATCACCTGAAGAAATCTTCCATTTGCAAAAGAAAGATCACATGGACTGTGGGAGTCCAGGATGATCAGCACGTACGACCAATTTAACAAAGGTCACGAGCGTCGCCTCAGCAGCAGAGAAGCAGGGGTCTCATTCAGCCTTTGCTCATATGCAGTAACCATCACTGTGTTAATAGTGGGGGGCACATAAATCCAGAGACAAAACAGTTTTGTTTCACAACCCAACGTCTCACTTGAGTAAGGCCTGACACGTAAGACAGAGAAGCACACATTAGTCAAAAGCACCGGAGATTATCCCATATGAGCATTCTTCAGCATCCCCCAGCGCACGGATAAGCATCTGTTATTTTTGTGTAAGAGCGTAAGCAGTTTTCTCATGTCGCACAGCTTTTTGAAAGGGTTTATCCATCTGAATGAAGGTGCATTCTTGTGCCAAATTCCACATGCACCAAAAAGTGTAAAACGCCACCACGTTACAGAAATCGGGACCCAGACCACATTCTCACCTTCCCTCTACCCAGGAGGAAGGACATCGCGTACAGCTGGCCTACCATAAACTGATAGCAAGGATCACCTTGGCTTGTTTGGCCTGATACTGTTTCCTGTGGCACTGCCAACATAAATTGGATTAATGACCCCAAAATATACATAAATATTTCAAACACACTTGTTGAGTAATTTCAACTTAGTTAATTTGCTGAATAAAATTTAATTTTATTTAAAAAAATCTTATACACTATTATTCACCTAGCCCTAGTTGTGAACAGATTCTCACTTCTGAAAATAAACCACATTCTAGTCAATTCATTCAACACCAAATTAAATTACTAGTACTGGATTTTTTTTCTTAAAAAAAGTATGTTAAAACTTTACTTTTTTTATTTTTAAAACCTCTAAAGAAAATGTTGCAATTTTACAGAAATGTTTCTTTTCAGGTTATGCTTTTTTTTAAATGCCTGTTATAAATTCAGCTTGTGTAGAGTTTTTTTTTCATAGTTTTTTAATATGTATTATCTGCAGAGACATTGTAACAGTTCCATTTTGTGGATGAACACAAAACTTGTACAGATTTCTCATATTTGGTCTTTAGGTAAATAGTTCCCAAAAGCTGCCTAAATAAACCACTCCAAACTGTTCAGTCCATCATGAAAATACAGTTTTTCCTTTCATAGTGAGAAAGGAAATATAAATAATGCATCATTATTACAGAAAATGACAAAAATCAGGTTCAAATTAAGCCAACTACCTAGCTTTCACTCACCTTACTGCATGAGGAAATAAGACGTTACGTGAATTAAAGACCGAACAGCAGCCTTACGTTTAAATTTAATCTTGAAATGTAAAGTGGAAGCTATTACCACAATTAAAGTGAGAAATTACCAATACATTTTAAAATGTTCAACTGCAGAACACTTAAAAAAAAATTATTATAATAATATGGTAGCCACTGCTAGAAAACCACAACAGCTACTCTTACTGGAGACCCCAAAAGGTCCGTGTATGACATCAAAAGTGTTACGGAGAAACTGGTCAGATTAATTTCTACTGATGGGTGCTTAAGCTTAAAAATATCGAATATACCTCTGACAAGATAATTTTACTCTCTTTTTAAAAGGACTTGTGATAAAGAATTTCATCTTTCTAAATGAAGAACAGTCTGTTATCTTAAACATACACAATATTAAGCGAGACTCTTGTTTTACTTTAGACTGGAAAAATATGCCAGGGACAGTCAAAGTCAACACAAAGTAACAAACAGCAAAAGGTAGCAGAAAGAGAAACAGGTAAGTGCAGCTCTGGTCAAATTCATAGCAGTTCTTTACGTCAGTTAACGGCTCATTTACATTGTAATTTCTATTCAGTTACATGCAAGCCCAAAGAAGCATTTGATCACTACACATGGTAATAAAATTTGATTAAATTTATCAGGCAACTGCTAAAATATGAAAATTTGCAGATGTAATAAAGTAGCTTTATCTGAACTTTAACAGGACAGACAAAAGTAAATCATTCCATTGGTTAAAAAAACCCTACATTCAGTTTTTTACCAAACAAAATTTCACATGAAAAGTATTGTGTGATTCCAAAGTTTCCGGAGTAGAAATGGAGTGATTTGAAATGTCAAAGACCCCATTATTTTGCAAAGAAATGAAAATACACCTCAAAAATTTCTAATTCCACATGTGAACAACAAAATACTGCGTATCTACCAACAACTGCATCGGGTAGGTCATTATGAAAGGCTAGCTGCCAAGATGTAGGAAATGGCTCCTTGCCTCTGTTCCCTTTAAGGAATATACAATCGTTTGAAACCAGTTCACACTAAGCGCTTATCATGCTGCCGTTACACTGAGATACTCAGTCCTTAAAATAATCTGATAAAGATTTTTTTAAAGCTGCAGCCCTCCCCAACACTGTATTTCTCAGTGTACACAGTTCAGTAGGGGCAGGGAGGAGCGGGGGTCACAGCCTCTGGAACAAGATGGTTTGCAGTTTGACTTTAAATTACCAAGTTTTAAGGCCACCTGTGTTGGGTTTTTTTTCAGTGCTGAAAGTTGAAGTCTGATCACAGGGCCCCTTTCCCCACTGCGTGAGAACATGTTCCAACATTTTAGGTGTTATATTTAAGTGTCTCCTTTTGGCACCATGGAGTTTATTTTTTTTTTTAAAAAAAAAAAGAAAACTCCCCTAAGTTTCTAGTTCTGGCTGCCTTTATCACTCACTGCCACAGACGGGGTGTCCACGTTAACAGCTATGACTATGCTCTCTCCATCTTCTGTTTTGATACGTTTGAGTTCCTGCTGTTCTGACTGGTCTCCGTTCTGGCGCTTTGTTGGAAGAGATGCCGATGCGGATGCATGGGTTGCTAACATATGCAAAGGACTCGCAGCAGCTGTAAAAAGAGAATAAAAACTTCAGCACCCTAATCCTTGTCAAAACAAATGATACTGAAAGCAAACTTGCATTTGCATTAAAATGATTAATTCCTTTATTTGTACTATGTGGGGTATTAGCAGTCCCAGTTGAGATTCAGGTCCCATTGTTTAATCTTTGTACAAACCTGAAAGAAATGCTCCCAAATCACTCAACATTCATGCAGATTTGGACAAAGGTGGGAGAACAGGGAAGTATCTCCATTTTGTCAATGGGGAGTTGAAGACAGAGAAAGATTAAATGACTGACAGCAATCTACGCTGTGATTTGTGACAGCACTGGGAGGCAAATTCAAAAATCCCCTGTCAGTAGGACCTGGCTGTGCCTATGGATCACTGCAGAATGCGTTACTTGGCCTGCAAGGAGAGCACCATCATGTCATACTCATCGTGGCCATGCGCTGTTTAAGAAAAGCCACTGAATTCACACAGCTGTGAGATGCAGACAACTCAAGCAGCAATTCCTCTTTGACAGACAGGTAATGAGGTGTTTACCCACCACGTAAGGAAAAGGCAGTGCTTTAACAAGTAGCAGTATTAAGAAATTACTTCTTTGATTAGATTCAAGCACACAACTGAATTAGACCAACAGAAATGTATGTAGTTCAAACATCCTGTATAAGATTTTGAACTTTCTCATGCCATGGAAGAAACAGTACAGCCACGATTCGCGGGGAGAGCAGTCCTTTAAACCTTCTGAAACAGCCCAAGGTTCCTCCACTCTACTTGTTAGCAGTCTCTTTCTCAATATCAACCCTGACTTTATTAAACCAACTATTCAAATGTCTTTGCAAAGAATGCAAAATACTGATTATATATTTACTTGTTCATTGGGTTTCCTGAAAAATGATCTAAGCATTATCAAACCACCCGCTTGTTTACCCCCAAGCTCCCTTTCTTCAGCACCACGGCACTGCTGACATTGTTAGAGCATTCCCTGCTAGTGGAGCTCAGACATGAAGCCCATAAGACATTCTTATTTGCTAACCCTGTTATATTTGTTTTCAGCAAGCAATCCTAGAGAATACCTGGAACACCACCTCTGCCTTCAGCCAAACTGCTCTGTACTTAACTTTTAGAACAATACTTCAGAAAAGATTTATCTGACACAAAAAGCTTCACTGCAACTGTAAAATAATTTGTTCTTCTATCTCAGCAGTCATTCACCTTCTAACAGAAAAGCTATTCCTTGTACAGTTTCTGAAGAGGTGCCACAGAGCCAGTTACTTCTAAATAAAATGCCTTACTGCAAATTTATTGTTCCTTAAATAAAAACAAGAAGTTTACCCCTCACCTTCAAACATGCATTAAGACTATTACTGCATTATTCACTCGGGGGTCTGTTTAGTACAAAGACACTTGCTGGCTGCTGCCACAACTGATAGGTGGAAGTATGAAATACACAAAAGAACATCAATCACCATGTTTGAAATCTACACTGAAAATAAAGACTATCTAGTTACATAGGTTTATTCTGCAATAAGAGACCTGAATTCATTTTGGACTTCGGAGCTTTCCGTTAGACTGCCAGGCAGTAAAAAGCACTGCCCAGCTTGTTGAGAGTAAGAGCTGAAAGTACCTTCTTACTACAAACAGAAAATGTTAGAAGAACAGCAGTTGCTCTGGATTTCTTTGCTTTCAGACTGCATAAATTGTCTTTCTCCAAAGGCAGAGATAAACACACACACATAAATGTGTACATACAGATGTATGCACCTGAACAGACATTTGTAGGCACCTACAAACACATCTGCATTTCTGTAGGCCTGGTTTCCCCTTTAGATGCTTTGCCTGAGAATTAATTACCTGAGAATCACCTGAGAATCCTTGCTGGTTTAGGAATTACTGTAACAGAGAGACCAGGACCTGGAATACTTCCCACTTTCTGTTCAAAATGTGAACATCTCAAGAGGTATTTAAGCCCAGGAATCTCAGAATGAAAACTCCCATCACTGCAAGCACACCCCTCTCCCACACAGGGATGAGAAGCACCACAGTTCTGCTCCTTGGTTCAGCGACGTTTCCTGAACACGCCTAGCAGCCGTTAGGCACCCTTGCTATGGAAAACATGCTGAAATCAGGTCAGTTTTCAGAGTCCAGGAAAAAGACAAAAATAATTATTTCCTACTTTTAAGAATACCTTTCAGTCTAGTTCACATGACTCAGCTCAGTTCATACATCCCTTCTGACAAAAACGCGCATATGAAGTCTGACAGTGATTGCTTTTACTTTACTTAAGCTGGAAATGAAGTAGAAGCAGACAGAACACTGACCTATAAATGTCAGTGAAGGAAGAGGAGTAAAAAGGAAACAAAGCAGATAATTCACTCCATTAGAAAGATTTTAGAGCAGAAATGCAGTTAATAAATTAAGATAGCCTAAAACTATTTCTGTAAATATATTTTATAATAGAAAAGCTACTTCAGATCAGCTAACATCTCAAAGTGAAACTGTTAAAACAAGCTGTATGCACCTGCAAAGCCAACCAAAACTGAACATTCTGTGAACAAGTGTGAATATATGAAAATTACAAAAAAGCACTGCTACCCACTCAGCCTGCTCAGTCTGAGAGGGGAAAGATAGTACTCAGACAAGAAAAATCTCAAAATTTCACAGGATTTTTGTCATTTTTAGTACAGGCTCAATAAAAACTGAATAAAAAGTAACAGTTCAAAAAGCCAACCCACAAGCAAGTTCTGTCTTGTTGTCCTGTTGGTTGGCTCTTGGCAAATCATCTGGGGAACAGTTACCATCTTAATGGCACTGTTTCACAGGAACTTTTCTAAAACGTGTTTATATCCTGGGTTTAATGAGGAGGGAGAACAGACTGTCACCACTAAGTACATCCCTACAATGACCACAGAGAGAATAAGTAGCTGTTCAGGTAATCATCAATGAAGAGAAACACTGGATCTTAGCAACAAGGAGGGCAGAATCCCTTCCAAGGCTGTAATCTAAATTTTTTGTAGAACTTATTTTTCAGCATAACAACATAAGACAGGAGACCAGAATTCAAAAATTCAGCACTGGTCATACTGTGACGTTTTAACAGGTACAAAGCAACAGAACATCTTGACACAATACGTACCAGCGTTGCCCTGTCCTTGTATCGCAGTGGTGATGGGGACTATGTGCGTTCCGTTCTGCGTTACAGTTTTTATTGGTAGCTGGTGTTGACCTAGAGGTGCCTGTTGCACTATAGTAACTGTCTGTAAGGGTGTGGTCTGAGATGTCTGAATGATACGACTAGCAGCTCCTAGTGTAGCATGACTAATAGCAGGAATTGGCTCCACTTTAACTGAAAACAGAAGATAAAACACTGTTAAAAACAAGAAAAGCATTAAAGAACTATTTATCTTTACTCAACCCTCAGTGAAAAAGTATACCCTTTTATTACAAGTTCCAACATATCTGAGACATTATGATGCAAAATCTTCAGTTTTAGCCAAACATTTTACGTGTTCATCTGGAATTAAGCTTCAAATAATAATCCTTCTGTATAAAAGAGCTAGCAAAACAACTAACCCCGCAGGTTCTCACCTTTTACTTCCTTGTGGTCTCCATTCTCTTGAGGTTCTACCTTGGGCTGGGTTACCATCGCAGCTTGCGTGACTACTGCCTGTCCAGCTACAGTGTAAGTGTTTGCTGGTGCTAACCCAGTCACATTTGTGACAGACACAGCTGGTATCTGGTGGACAACATGAACCGTCTGAACTACAGGCTGCTGGGATGTTGAGGTTGTCACAGGAGTTGCAACAGTGTAGGTGACGGGTTTAATAGTTTGTGGTAGCTGCCGTTGTACAGTAATTAAAACTGGTTGGCTAGATAGAGGTGATCCTACCAAGAAAGAGATAAAAATTAGGCTGCCAATTTTAATTATTTCTTCAAGCCAGTCACTCTTTTAAACTTAACACTAAAGCCTCGAAGGACTAATGACCTCCTTCACTAATACCTGAATGATCCAAAAGTTGAAAACCAGACAATGAAGATGACACATGGCTATCCCAAGCCACATTCTCAAGACAAGCGCTGTATTAGCTCAGTAAGACCCATGCACCCTTTGGGTAAAATCTGCCCACCTCCCCTCAAATGCAGCTATACTATCAAAGCTATGTTTAATACTCATTTAGTAAAACTCCCTTCCATAGACAGGAACATATACATGCTTCAGGTGTTGTGTGGAGCATGTCTGCACGACAAAACTCTCCACTTCTAGGCGGGGGAAAGCCTGGTGTCTGTGCTTAGGACCAGATTTGCCTTTGCCACACAATGATCACTGGCACTTCTGCAGTATCACCAAAAAAAAACGGATGGCAAAAGTATATAAGCTAAGGTAATTAAACAAATAACATCCTTATGCCATCATGACTTACCCTCTTTCTTTCTAAACTGGAAAATTCTTATCCCACTAATTTATTCTTTCTCTCTTTATCCTTTAAATTCTTTTTATCCCCACCTTTGAAAGGATGACATGACCACAGATGCGTGCAAGATGTTTGCTTATTTCTGTAATCCATGTAACCTGAAGTTTTGTTTTGTTTTTTTCTAAACTAGAAAAAATACCTTTTGAAAGGAAGTGACAACTGTTACAACACAGAACAGTCCTAGACAGGAGAGAAGTACAATCTCTTCTTAGTAACAAAGTGATCAACAGTGCTGTAACAGCACACAGATAACAGTCTGTTGGAACGCAAACAGAATCTACCTGTTTACGTGCTTATCAAAGATTTGCTCTAAAAGTTAAGAAGTTAAATATTTACCCTTCTCTTTGGGGTACATGTGAAGTCTTGGTAATATTTATATATTAACCCTCTCCCACCTCCAACTCCCAAATGCTTATTTCAGGATTCCTCACCTGGGGCACTCTGTGCAAATCGTGCTTCTTGTATTACCGCTAGTTTTGGCTGGATAGCACTAGGCTCAGGTTCCATTGGGACTGGAGATCCTTCCCTGGACAGGCTCTCGGGGGTTTGGACTCCACTGGAGTGTGCAGACAACACTCCAGAGTGATTAGGAGAAGCTGGGGCACTTCTGTATTTAAAAATGAAAGCAGCAGCTGATGTGTTTTAACTTCTGAACTGTGACAGACAGCGACCTTCCTCTAAAGAGACCATAACACACACTGCCCGCAGGAGGGCACCTCTGCCTTCTGGCAGTGCAGTTACAACCCAAAGCAGTTCTGATGATCTTTTATAAAGCTTCTGTTAAACAGGGTCAGAATTTAAAAGCAAACTTCATGTTTAGTTAATGAAGGAGAAGTGGCTGGATGCCTTCTTAGGGAGACTCTAAACAATCTGCAAAACATAAAAGTTTCTTCTGGTGGAGAAGAATGATGAGCAAATCTCAGTCTATAAGGCAAGTAATGAAAGAACTGCACCAGCAGAAAGGCCAGAACTTTACAGAGGGAATAATTTAAACCCACATATTTCCCCATCATGAATTCTGCTTGAACATTATCAAACTAAAGACATAATTGTCATCTCTAAGTTCAATCAAATGGTAGCCCATATTTGATAATTTTCTTTGCGAACAGTTTTAAAATGCAGTAGATGGCAGTTAGAAAACAATAATTCTGAAAAAAAAAAAAAAAAAGACCCAAAGGTACAGCAAGGCTTGTTTACATTAACAGTCTGACACTTAGTTATGCAAACTGAGTCAGTCAGTTCTTTAACACTAAAAACAAACAATAAAAACAAGCCTAGTGTATGGGGCAGCCTCCTAGTAAACCATACAGAATTCAAATACTGAGTCCGGATGAAATTAAATTACTAAACTTGTGACTGTATCAAAAACTTTCAAGTCTGCATTAGCCTGAAGATCAAACAACAGCCATAGTCTTTTTGTTCATCTGTTTTTCCTTACCTAGAAGAGAGTGGTCCCAGAGGGGTTCTAAAGCAAGGTACTCCCCTAGGCCGCCTTTTCCTAAAAGCCTGCTCTATTAATTTGCTTTCAGAGGCAGGGTCTATCCTCCAGAATGAGCCTTTGCCTGGTTCTTCCTGGGAACGTGGTACTTTGATGAAATAACGATTCAGAGAGAGATTGTGACGTATTGAATTCTATGGAACATAAAAAAATATGTAGAATTCATATAACTTTTCCAAGTCAAAATGTGGCCTACTGCAGCAGTTTGTACTACAGGAGACTCGGGGTTCAGCTCTTTAATTCCTTAATTCAACAGAACTCAGAGCACTGCAAAGACAGTGCCATAAACCTGAAAGGACTCTCGCATTTTTCAGATCCTTCCCAACAATTAAAAAAACAGTATGCCAATGTGGCAATAACAGGAATCCCATTTAACTCTCTAATGAGAAACACGGTGATTGTAATAAAACTGTTAGAACACTACAAATACTTGAGCATAATGCAGTGTAAAAAAATAAAGTATCGGTCTTCATACACCACCCTTCCCCAGGTGTCAAAGAAAATGTCAGTTCATTCTAGGAGGGCCACTAAAATACAGCATATACTGATCTTATAGGATAACCCTGTTTCTGTTCCACAGTACAGAAAAAGGTTAAATTACACGAGTTCCACATGCAGCTAGATTGCTGGGAGCTCACCCACAGTCCAGCCTGTCTCAACAAAGGAGCCAAGGATTTAGTGTGTCTAGAAAAACAACAAATGGCCGGAGGTCCTAAAACAGCTCTTCTGCAAGATCTTTGTTACTGCTCTAGTCTGCACGTTACTTTAGCCTCACTTTGCTGTAACACACACAACTCTTCAATCACAGCAATGTAGAAAACTGCTAACAACCTGAGGTGGCTGTATCTATGCTTGGCTTTGCACACATTTCTTAAAATTATTTTTTAAGATAGATAAACCCAAAATCTCTCCAAATATAATCACTGAACAAGAAGAAAATTATGATAAGCATACACACTGAAATATTTGCGGGGGAACAGGGGCAAAATGGAGAAAAAGCTTTACATTAACAAAAGCTCTTCAAAATTTGAAAAATCAAATGCAAATGCTCCTCAAATGTCTGAATTCATGACCCAGATGGCAAGTTTGGAAAACTTAAAGCAATGATAACCATGTATGGTTTCTTAAATGCAAACTGATGAAACCAGAAATTATTTCCCCTGCCAAAAATTGAAACAGAACTAGAAAGATGCCAAGAACATGTTTATAAATTGTATTTATTTCTCCATATGCTAGAAAAAAAAGAGTAGATCCAAAAGTACCTGCTAAAATAAGTTCACAAAGAGGACTCTGAGTCCTCAACAAAATGGGACCTGCACATAATAAAGGATATAAATACCTCAATACTATTTAGTAAGGTATAGGATTTGGGCACTATACAGATGTATGTACTCTGTTTTGAATAATATGCACATCTATAGCCTCAAATATTATTTAAAGCATCATAGAAGCTGCCCTAACAGTAATCTAATACGTGACGGATCAAAGCTAGAAGAGCTATTCATACAGAAGGTACACCTGTTAGTTATTGCAGTGCTTTATGTGACAAGTGACTGAACAGCACCTAATTTTCAGCTTTTCCAGTTGTTTTTATGAAAAGGTGCTAATTCATTATTCAAGAATATATATATGCCTGCTGTGTCTATCACCTTGGTTTTGTGAAGTATTATCCACCTAAGTACATACATTGTTCTAAGGCAGAATTCTTTAACCACGCATTACAATGTATGCTCGCGTTTGGTTCCATGATGCTTACATGAAGCAGCATTATACGCACCGAAATTCAAGGTATTTCAGAATAGGAAGCAAAAAGCACACCAACATTTTATAAACAGAATCTTGTTGCTAAAACAGATCTGTTAGTATGACTGCAGACAGGATTCTGCATGGCATATGTGTGAAAGGGAAACAAAATTCTTAGAGACTTCCTAGCCACAACAGCAGCTAAGTTTGGCTTTACTAGCCAAACCATTAGCAAAAAGCCAGGAACAGTTACATTCCCCAGTGACCTCGGAATTCCTCTAAGAGTGATTCAACTCTCATATAGGCCCTATGACAAATAAGTATGTGATTAATATTTAAACATCTATTCTTCTACTGAGAAGGCATGTATTCTTTAGTCTTCTACTTGTCCAGCAAGTAGAGTATTAACGCTTCCTCACTCTTCCCCTCCCCCAGTCTCTCCAGATTTTACTTCCCTGAAAATAACTTCAGAGCATGCCCCTGCTGCAGATCATCGTGACTGTACGAAGCAGCAAGGCAGTGAAACTGATACTGCATGATCGACAGTGCAGTCTGAATGTTACGCAGGCAAACTGGCCAGTCCTGCTAATTGTGCTCTTCTGTCCTTTGCTGGAACTATAAACAGCAGCAAAGGCATTGAACCTTTACACCTATCTGGAAAGACTATGCCAGACCGATTCATACTGGGTTAGTCATCCTGGCAAGTGCTGAGGGTGGTCTCTTTAAAAATGAAAACAAAGCAGAAACTAATTCTACAAAACTGAAGGGGCTGGTCTAACTCAGTACAGAAATGATTAAGTTCACAAATAAACTATGCTGCACAAATAAAAAAGGGCAAATAGTGCAAGATAACGACAAATAACACACACTTGTTCCTTCACTGCATGGTCAAGATCATAATTGTCAAATAAAACTGAACTTGTAAGATGTAATTTTATCTTAAGATAGCAGTACAGATATTTGCACAATTGTAAGTTACAGAACACAACTACATTCCTAGATAACATATGTACATTTAAACCCACAGTACCAATTGTACTTTTCTTCCCCAAAAGTGTGCATGTATCCCTCACAGAGGTTTAGAGCATGCCATTCCATGAACAAAGCAACGTTTCAAATACAGAATAATGTAAATTGCCTACTTTGTTGGAGAACTTACAATCAGGAGAAAGAGAACACACTCATTTGACACATTCTATTTATGAAGGGCTGTTAGGCTCACCAATTGACTTCTTATGACCATTTACAGCTGCCAGTATTACTCACAACTGAAAAAAATCATTCCAGAAATCAAATTTACCTGCCAGCCCTTGTCTGCTGTCCTGTAGTATGGATAATTTTTAGTTATGTGCGTATAAATTCCATTTAGTGTAAGCTGCTTATCGGGTGCCATTGTAATTGCTTGTACTATTAACTGTGCATAGGAGTAAGGTGGCTTAGAGTCGTCCTGTACAAGAAAAAGAAAAGTCTGCATCAATAAACTGCAAAGATATACACACTCCTTTCTAAATCAGAAGTTACGAAACACAATTAACTTGATTTAAGGCACTTTTGGATGACTGAAATATTGAGGCAGAAAAGAATCTAAGACAATTTTTCTCTTCTGATTAGCAGATTTTAAGATAACATTAAAAATTGGGAGAAACAACAGTAAGGAATTTTCAATAGCCTCTAAACAGATACAGAACTGAAAATTCACACAGACCCTCCTCAAAGGGAAGAGAGGTAAATAAATAAATAAATCTCATATGTAATCGCAAAACCCTACGAATTGTTTTTAAAGTCTCTAATGTTAAATTATGACTTGGTGCATATACTTCAGCAAACTAAATTTCAGAAGTTCTACATTCACTTAAGATGTAATTTATAGGACAGATTTCAAACACTGTTTACCTTTGGGCTATCTCCACCCGATGCTTCCTTGTCATTTTCTGACTGCGAATTGTCAGCCATTAAATGTAGGTCAGATGGTATTACACGACTCATTTTGTACCCTGAAGAGCCTGCACCACGGGGGCTAGATGGGCAGGAATTTGCAGCACTGTAGAGCATAAAAAGAAGATCCTACTATTTTGTTATACAGTATATCACCACATTATGTCTAATCAAAAAGCTCTTACTGCAGAAAAGCCCACTACCAGGGCTTCTAGGCTACAGTTAAGGGTCTGTCAGTATTTCCATTACAAACCCCATCTCCCAAGCCTTTCTAAGTCATCCGTGGGAATTAAAATCACTGCAGGAAGACACCTGTCAAATGAAGCTCAAGCTTTCCTCCTCAAAGGAAAATGGATTAGCTGATTTATTTAGGCTGTGTTGTATTTGTGTAAGATTTGCCAACAGAAAAGTCCACTTTAACTACATAAGCAACCACAAATTTTAAGACACTCATTTGAAACAAGAAAGACATCTTGCATGAAATTTCTGCCATATGCTTGTATTCAGTCTGCTCAAAAAAGATCATCTCTCCTGTGCAGTATTTTTGCACATTTGAGAAAATACAGCGAGCAGTGAGGAAAAAAAAGCTTTGATTCTCATTTCAATGTAAAACATTATTTTAAAGGTTTACAGGTATGTGCACAGATATACACACACGTATATGTATAAAAATCAAACTTACAAATCACAAACTCTATAAATGGGATGCATCAGCACTGACATATCTAATTTAACACAGCATTAGGCCAACAGAGCAGATACACTGTTACAAGGCAAAAGATAGTGCCAAACAGACTAAAGTGGCTCTTGATACCTCGCATCTTACTATCCATCTCAGAAAAACAAAGATAAAATTGTATGTAACTCCACTGTAACATCTTTAATGGTTGTCCCCCTGCCTTGCACAGTCCACAGGAAACGCAGCTGCACAAAGCTGGTTTTCTTCCACCATTTCCATTTAGCCAACAGGAAAGAGACAGTGGGTGATGTCTGTCCTCTTCCTCCAAAAAAAAATTTTGGCAGTTCTCTACAAAGACGCAAACTTCTCAGCAATTGATATTGTAACTGATTTCAACACTGTCCTCAGAAATGCCCAAAAAAGTTCACTAGAAATAAGAATGGCAAAGCTGTGCCCCCAGAACCAGCCTTATCCCCAAAGACAACGTTTAACCAAACTTGAATCCATGGTTCAAAACATCAAGTGACAAATAAAGCTTAGAGAATGTTATCTAGATTCATACAATAAAGCTTTAACAAATATACACCTGCCAAGTTTTGCTTGTCTGCTGGACCTCTCGAGTTTTTTGCTGCCTCCATTTTTATATACAGAAACTAGGCAGGCACTGTAGATTGGGCAATATATAACAAAATATTCTACACTTTAAGTTTCACATCACGAGAAATCCAGCACTAACAATTTGCTGCTAATGATATACTATACAAGGGAGATTGGATTTTTGAAGTGTTGTACGGAAGAACCCTTGATTAGAGCCAAAACGTGTAACTAATTTATTTTTTTAAATATAGGTCACTGCTGTTCTGTGTTTTCACGTTATCAACTGACAACATTCCTCTACTGTGCTCACTTTAGCATATATTGACAAAGCTACACATATGGTATAATCAAAGCAAGTTTACAAGTCTTCTACAAAACAGGATGATTTGAAGAGAAACTGTCAAGCTTTGCTCTCAAAATAGACTCAAAACTGTCAGGTTGGTTTTTTTTTTTTAATAAACTATACTCAACAGGTGGATGAAAGCCCTGAAGAGAATTACAAAATTCATAGTGAGGCAAAGACTGTGGTGATATATGTGATATTATCTGAAATATTTAGGAGATGCTCTGTCATTTCTTGGGCAAGATATGTTTTCCTTGAATTTTAATAAGAAAGCAAACCTGTTATAAAGTCTAGACCTCTTTTCTCTCTACTTCCACAATTTATACAGATCTCATTAAACACTACAATATTGAGATCAAGATCTTGGCAAGCATGAAAGAAGTCAATTATGCTTACATCCAAATTTCATTAACAAGATCTACATTTTTAAAAATCAAGCATTAACACACCTTCACTCAAGTGAAGATACAGAAAATGAGAGGGGAAGAGAAAACTTTCAAAAGCATGTATGCGACTTTGAAACACAACTTTCAGGGCCTTTAGATGAAATTTTTGCTCCTGAACTTTCTATGAATTTTTAAAATTGTATCTAAACTAATTTTACCAGTTTGTGAGGACAGCTTGCTTATGTTTAATTGAGTTTGGTCCAAAATAACAAGTTCGACAATGGCTACAAAATTAAGCAGCAAATAAAAAACCCAGATTAACCTCCTCTGCAGTCCCTACACTAAACTCGCCATCCTATGCTCTCTGTTTACTTCCAGCAATGATAAATCTTCTGGAGTAAGAGATCAGTCTATTTTCCATGCTAATGACAACCAAAAAACATTTTTTTCTGATGATAAATTTCAGGAGGACAGTGACTATCAAGATGTTTTAAAATGGTGTAATTTAGACTTATCTCATTTAAAGTGTTGCTATAAGCATGCAAGAGTAAAAAGCAATCTAAATCATCTGGAATCAAATAAAAAGCTATGCTCCTTTGCTGTTCTAAGAATGCCAGGCTCCTAAGCAAACTGTTACACATTTAACATATTAATATTAAAAGCTGTTCATGCAACTATCTCATTAGGTAGCAGAATGGTGGTTTTCAACTAAACCTTACCACAAAAGTAAAATACTTAAAATGAATTAGAAAGCTGTTGCAAGTCTGTAACCATACATTGCCCTGGATCCAATCTGCAGGGTTAAATACCTGATAGTTCCTGTGGGAGAAGGGAGAGGGCTGATCAGGTGAGCCATGTTGTCTGGAATGTTTATTGTTAAGGGAGAGATCTGGGGCTGCACAGGCTTCACTGGGGACTCCGGGGCCTCCTGTTTTTCTCTCTTTTCATTGGACAGAGCTGTGAATGTTATCTTGATGTTTGTGCTGGGAAACCTGAAAGTACAGCTGAAAAATAAAGAACAAATATATAAACCACTTGTTTACAGAATGCAAGATCTTCTGCCTAACTTACACGTATCACCCAACCTTATTTCAAAATAAAAAGGTACAGTATCTTCTGTAATTACCTGTAACCATCTTCTTTTTACAGATCATACAGAAAGACCAATGTGACCAGAAAAAGATCTCCAAGTAAGCAATTTTAAAATTTGGAAAGAAATATAAGCAAATGTAATTTTTTGTAACAAGGGCAGTTTATGTGCTGTTTCTAAATTTCTTGAGGTTCACCCTGATCTCGCAACAATCCCTAAAAGAAATACTATTTTGAAGACAACAGGCTATTACTTTATGATGCCAAAGAACAGCTTCAGCAAATAAACAAGTAGATCCATGATATCAAAATTAATCAGGAGCATAAATGTTGGACAGTTTGAGGTCTACCCAGTTTCACAGACTGGTGTAACTAAAAGATTTGGTTTATCTTAAAATACTTATTAAATTAAGCACATATCAATCCTAATTCTCATAATTTACAGAGTATATTGCTGTCGTAGTACTACATTCAACTATCTTTCTTTACAGAGCTGAATTTAAGAGCCAATCCCAATCTCAATAAACTGCACATTTTTGTATATTACAAGAGACTGCATGCCCAAATTTAAAAGACTAAGAATTAATGATGTGCAATTGTTTAAAAATTCCAAAAATAAAATACACTGAATCCACCTTTTGAGCATTCTTGTTTCTACATCTCTGTATACAGCATTTAGAAGTTAACCCAATTAAACAGACCAGGCTATTTACAACTTCTCAGTAAATAAACAGATTGAGCAAACAAGAAACTTAGCTTGCTCTCAACAAAAGCATCTCTAAAAATACAGTTCAAATAACTTTTTACTATCGCCTCTTTCTTAAGCTGTTAGACTATACTTGGCACTAAACCCACAATTACATTTACACACCTCTTCCACATGATCAAAACGACTTTCCCACAATACAATACCCAGAAACAAACCTTCAAAAATGGACTGGTTTTTTATGTGATTCTAGGTAGATCTAATTTTATGAAGAAAGGAAACAATAGCATACTGGAACAGGCCTAAGAAATATTGCTATGAATGCGAGACACAGACTGTAAACAAAAGTGATCATTTCTCTGGAAAAATATATTAAGCATAAAAGTGATGTAGGAATTAGAAGGAACACTCAGCTGTGGAGTAGCCTTAAAAACCCTGACTCTCATCTGTTTTGGTTCCTAACTCTCAAATTATTACTCTCATTATTCTAAGGATCTTTTTAGGACAAAGACAGCATTTGATTTTCACAACGTTCCTTGCCACATGCACCGCAGTGATTCTTTTTACCTACAATACACACCCAAGGATAAAGAAAAAGAGAAAGAATCCACAATGACCTTTCTTTTCTCTCTGTCTTACTTCTCAGTATGGACCATGTCCGAATTTAACAGACGACCTATTTCTGAAACATGCTCAATGTACTAAATTAGGAACAGAATCTATGCCAAAAAACTGCACACACATTTCAGCAAGAAAGTTAAATGGACCAGTTTCTGGGTTGGTTTTTTTTTTTAATTAATATCTTCAGTAACAATTATCTATGCCAAAAAACTGCACACACATTTCAGCAAGAAAGTTAAATGGACCAGTTTCTGGGTTGGTTGTTTTTTTTAATTAATATCTTCAGTAATAACTCATTTCTCTGCTTTTTTCCAGCAGGAAGTATTTTCTGTCTATATTGTTTTAGTGACAATTGAAAGAGGTCTCAGCTGTTTTGCTAACAAAAATATTTTCTAAACATTTCAGTTAATCAGCAATAACGACAACAGTGCTCCTCAAGTGTATGCAAATAGGGCAGCCAAAGGCATCCTTTTTGATAAAGATTAAACAAAAATCCCTGCGAGAAAGTGAACACCACTATCTGTTTGACATAGAGACAGGTTTAAATTCTAGCCACCTGCTCTATATATTTTAAGAAAAATTCTAGCCACCTGCTCTATATATTTTATAAGGCTGTTCCATACCTGCAAATTTAACTTAGTGCTTTTCAGACCAAACTTATTTCAACTCAAGAAAAAAAAATATGGGAAAAACTGGACATAGCTTCAGACACTCAATCACCTGTTAGATTTCTTATTGCCTTGTAAAAAAAGACAGTACATAATAATGAGCAACCAGAGTCCTTCAGGATGGGGAGGAGGCAGATCTTCACAACTCAGACACAAGTACCAGAAATATGGAAACACACAGAATGTATACTTGACAATTTCTCCAACATTCCATTAAGTATGCATATTAAAACATCTCCCTTCTTACACTATTGTACTACCTTAACCTTAATGCATCACCTGCCCCGTGGGCATTAAAAAAAAAAAAAAAAAGGTAAGAGGAGGTTACTCAGCTAAAACTAAAGCACAGATTTCAAAGTATAGCAGAGACGTGGTGCTCTCAAATGTCAATCAAGTTCAGAAAAAAAAACCCCACACCCCAACCCCAGAGCTCTGACTAATCAAAGGTAGTGTATAGGTTACATATGTGCCAAACAAACGTGGAACTTACAGTCAGGAACTACATTAAAGCCTAAAAGTGTTACTGTCACAGCTTACAACATTGCCCATGCTGAGCTGGAAAGGATGGCGTTATTAAGGAATACACAATACCCTTAACAAATTACTATCTGGTTAGAACATGCAAACACCTGAATATTACCAGAAGATCACATCTATCAATTGATTCATAGTTGTAAAAAGAGTTTCTTAATAGAAGCATATTTTTATAGCTGGAATTCAGTGAAAAGGCAGAACAAAGAGTGTACATTAACCAAAAGATTTTCTGCATAGATTGCATGAAACTGCATTATGTTTACTTCCAAAATCACAGTAAGGAACACGTTCTAATTTGATCAGAATAAAGTTGGTTTTGGCAAATTCTTTAGTTATACAATCATCTAAACAAAATACACAGCACATCCAGAGGGAGAGACCAAATCAAACATTTAGTCTACAGCAAGCTGAATTTGATTTTACTCACTGTTAACTCACTGTTTTAGTGTGTTTACAATAGTTGCATGACATGCTACCACAGGACAGTCGCTATAGAAGAAACTCATCTATACAACCCACTTCAAAAAAAAAGGAAAGAAAGAAGAGTAGTTTTGCGAGCTGTCACTCTATACCTCATCTACTCAACTAACTTCCATTCTTCCTTTATAGGATGATCCCATTTGGTGTACGAAATCCAACAGAGCCACCAAGATTGTTCCAACAGACGCCTATAACCAAACGTTTACAAGACATCCATGTTTGAACAGTTATATGAAGTGCATTAGGTATCTAAGTGACAAAAACAAATAGCACTATTCAGCTGATGTGCAAGCACTGCATGTATTTCAAACAACTACTCACAGTATCCACACTTAAAGTTTTGATTATGATGAGAATTTGCATCGTGCTTTCTACAGAGCATCACAGAGGAGGACAGTATGCAACCATGGAAACTGCAGCAGAAGTGTCACAACTAAAATGCAACTCATGATCCTAATTATTCTTTTTTTAAAAGTTCATTCTGAGTTGACAACTGGAAAACAGACAAGAAGCATCAAATAATTTCAAGTTATTCCATAGAACACTCCTACTATCTCTACAGCTCCTAAGAAAACAGAGAAGTGCTGACCTAGGCACTACCTCTAAAGAGTTTAGCAACTTCGTAGGGTGCCAGATAAGTGTCTCGTGGGAAAATGTGCAAAGTCTAGCTTTGTCACATCTGTATTTCTAATATTTTCTCACTTCCCCTCAGTAGTTCTGTCTGTGCTGCAGGGAAAAGCTAATTATACACTTGTAATTCTGCCTATATGAAAATACCCTCCGACTGAAAACAAGGAATTCTGTCCTGTCTCCATCTGGGATGCCAAAACAGAAGTAGGAATTCAATTTCCTCCCTATACATAAACCCTGCTATGGCACTCAGTGTCTCAGTAGCCTTTGAATTATTACACTTTAATTGCCTTCTAACAATCAGGACAGAAATTGGAGAGAAGTTGCCATCCTACTGTTCTTTTACCAGCACCTCCAGATTTTACGTTCAAATAGATTATAGGGGTCTGGCACTATAACGCCCAAAGTCATGGCAGTTACAACTGCATAGTTCAATTCTTTTACACTGACTATGATAATGAACACCAGTTACCTTAAGGATCCCCTTGTTTTTAAACAGATGTAAAAAAAGAACAAGGTGAGAGTTTTCGAACTCTTGTCAATTTACTGAGAGCCAAGAAGGGCTTCAACTTTTTACATTAAAAGGTAAGACCCACAAAAAAAGAACAGTCAGCATCTAGAAGATTCTTTTTGTCAACTTTTGACTTCAAAATACTTTAAATGCAAGCATGGGCAACAGTGTAACTCACCTCAAAGAGAAACTGTGGTAATTAATAACACCTGTACCACTAAACTGACCTTTTTCAACTTAACAACACCCGTACCACTAAACTGACCTTTTACAACTGAGGTTTTCTCTGACAGTACAGCAGGCTAAGATCATGCTAATCGTACTTCCTCCTCCTCCCCTGTTTCCGTAAGCGAACAAACAAAAAACATGGAAATCACTGCACTTCTAGATACGGCCTTCCTTCCAAGGAAGGAGATTTGAAACTAATCCGTTTCCTAATTCCTCCTACCTACCTGCTTATGACACACCTCCCAGTTGGTCTTTCCCCATCCCTCTAAAAGCAATCCTCATGGCCAATTTATTTATATTTCTGGTAAAAGATCTGTACACGTTGGAGCTTAGGTCATCAGTAAGATACTACAGTGCACATTTCCAGGTCCACTTCTGATTCAATTGTCTTAAAAGTCAAGCAAAAATTGTTTTTTACATCATTGAGACAGAACCACAGAGAAACTGAGCGGAAGGGACCTCTGAAGGTCTCTACCCCTCTGAAAGCAGGGCTAACATTTTTCAGTCTTTGTAAAGTCTCTGTATTGTGTCCTCACGTCATCTCTAAAGAAAGAGCGGAGCTTGGTTCCTGCCACAGATCAAACTGACACATGCAAAACACTAGGAAACCTGTAAAAACAGATCTCCATGTCTCGGAGATGCCTGAAAGAAGTAACTTCTGTTAACTCAGAGAAAAGCAACAGTTTCCATACCAAGGAGAAAGTGCCTGTTTCCCTCAGCCTACCCTCAGCCTAAAGAAACACAATTACATTTTCCAACTTCCTCATCTTCTGAATTCTACACCAAATGGTTCCTGATCGTTCAACACCAAGAGCAGACATACTAAATTATTCACATCCAGAATTTAAGACTTTGGGCTGTGTTTAATTGAACTTGAAGCCAATACTGCAGTCCATTTCCAGAACAGAATAGTCATCTTTAGACCTAAACAGAACCAACAAACCAAAACCTATTAAAAAGACAAATTGAACTGAACTGCTTCAAAGCAGAGTCAAAATTTCAAGATAATCTTAAAGCACACAAGTTAAAAATCTGGGTTTCCATACTAGTAATGAACGCAGATATATAAATCCATCCAAATAGTCACAATATTAGCTGCCTGAAAACTCCAGCACTAAACGATTACTAATAAAGTATAAGTTACTAGAAAAAAAGTCACACGATTTTTTTGTAGTAACCATTTCCTTGACTCTTTAAACACAAATAACTGTTTAGAGATTTGTTTTACAAAGTCTTTTCTAGGATTACACTAAAAAGAGCGGCTGTAAAACTTACCCATAATAAGAAAAATGCTGACTGTACAGGAGATTTTATAATGGATACACTGAAAAAGGGTGATCCAGCATATTACAGTACTATTTTTATAACTAGTTTATAATGAGATTATAATTATTTTCTTATTATCTGAAACAGAGCTTTCTTCATAGGCAATTTTTTATACAGGTGCTTGTTCATCTACATGAGGTATAACCTTATGCTCCTATCAGCAACGGTAGCTCTAACATTGCATTTGTAAAGCTTTCTACATTACTGGTAACAGAAGAAAGGTGCATCTATTTTTCTCTATTAACTTTGGGGGCGGTGGGGAAATAAAAAAAAATTACTTGTAAAATTTATATGAAAGAAACATAAAGCCCAACTCCTCTAGTAGCTTTTTTAAAAGGAAGTTTTTCATGCTCTTCTGCTTGCAGTTGACCACACCCTGTGTAGCAATGTGAGAAACTACCCTAGCAGGAACACAGCATCACTTCCTACACATACATGTACATACACACAGTGTGTTAGGATGGATTCCTCCTCCTCCCTGCCTCCATGGTTTTAACTAAGTCCTAATGTGGCTAAATAAATTTACATTCAATTATTTGGCTATTACTAGTCAGGACACTTCTAGAGGTTACTCAGAAAGAACTGCCTTTTAAAAAGTGGCAGCTCTTCCTCTGGGGAGTGAATCATGACCTCATGTGTGTTTCCCTTAATTCTCTGTATCCTTTGTAATTGATTTCTGTTGACCAAAAGATCAATAGCTGCAAAGCACATCCTCCACAAACAGAAAATGTGAAGGCTCTATAGCAAGCTCGACCTTGAACACCATATGGAACAAAACACCCTCAGAATTTAAAACCAGCAATTTTTTTATTCTGAGCAGTCAGCACACTTTTCAAAAGTATTTGTGTTTTCTTTCAGGTGTCCCACCACTGTCTACACAGCAATGTAAAGCACTATGAAAAAACACCTGAAAGAAAAAGATCACTAACCTATCTACACACTCAGATGTCTTAAGAGTCAAAAGCAGAGACCTATGCATCATCAGACGTGATGAAATACTGCTGTAGCCTCATGTTAATTCAAGTTGGCCAACAAAATACTTTTACCAGATTCTAAGCAAAGGCTGTAAACATGACCTAGTTGTAAATTAATGGCTCCTCCATAGGAAACCTGGGTTACATACTTCCCCACTGATGGTTCAGCAAGTGCATAAAACCTCTGTAAAGTTTCTGGTATTCATTACAGGAACGGTGCTAACCCACTCTTAGAAGGATCTGGAAGAAGCCTGTCTGCGTCAAAAATGATCCTATGACAACAGAATATTGATGACGACAACAGGAACATTCCTGAACCACTAACAGCAAATACAAACTGAGCAATAAATACATGATCTTGTTTTAAATGGTGTTCTAATTCTTCCCCAATTAGAAAGCTAACTTCCAGAAGAAACAATTTTTAAGCCTGTGTTCACAACAATTTCTCTACGGGCATTTAAGAGCTGAGACTGAAAAAGCCGTGTCCTGAAGTTGTTCAATTACAGCAAATTTTGCTGCAAATGTAAACGGTTCTATTAACAACTTAAAGCTGATCTCACCCTTCCCCTACATTATTATGCTACAGAAACAAGCATCAGCAAAAGTGCCGTTAGAAATTTTCAAGGTTCTTGTTTTAGCAGTCACGCATTTCTTTTTCTTTACACACCAACCACCCAAACACTGGTATTGATCAACAGCAAAAACACCTAGGTTATCCTACAGTCATGGAAACGTGCTATGGTCAATTAAAATACATATCTCAAAATCACCAATTCCCATTGCATTCTCCTCTTTTCTCAAAGGATAAAATATTTAAACCAGCAAGAAGAAAGAAAAAAAAAAAAACCTCACCAAAATCTAAAGAAATTCAATACAGTAGCCCTGCACAGGCTGCAGGAACTGAGAAAGAAATTGGCCTGCAGGCAAGAATGTAGGCAGCAGTTACTGTAGAAACCAAGCTCTTCGTTGCTTTTCTCTAAGCAAAAGAAAGACACAAAAGAGCTGGAAAACAGCGATCGATGGGAAGCAGCTTATAAAGCTGCTTGTCACATCTGCTGCAGGAAAACCAGACACTAATTCATTAAAACTGCTCATGTAATGCCTCTGGAATTTGAGGCTCCCCAGCCTGTGAATACAAAAGGAACTCCGCCTATGGAAACACTGCATTTTCGGGTATTTAGCATCTCTGTACACAAAAGCCATATGCAGAGTCAGGTTGTGTGGTCTCTATCCTTAAATTTCGTTCTAAACTATAAAAACAAATTAAAATTTGTCCAAAAGATTGTGTGCCTCTATCTTGGCCAAATTTCAAACAGCTATTTCAGGTCCCAACAGAGCATACATAACTCTATAATACAATAGCTTCCTGTTTAAAAAACAGAAACAAAACACTTGCAACAGGAAAGTAAAAATCAATCATCATTTCTTCTTCCTTCCAGATAACTGCGTTTAACAATGGTTTCCTATTATCAAATACGCAAGCTCAAACTTCCATGACAGTAAATACCATTCAAAAATTTTTCATAAAGCGCACGATTTAAAATCGCAGCTGAGCTGAAGCAGACAAAACCAAAACCACTGCATCCTTTAGTACCAAGTTAGCTAGTTACAGAGGTGCCTGGCATTTCACCCTCAGTTGTGGGGTACTCATGGCAATGCACAAGTTCACACAGAAACACTGAACTTATTTATAATAATATCATTCAGTGCTAAATAAAAAGCTATCAGCAAACCAAACAAAACTGCTTAGAGCCAAACATACAGCACTTGGCATTTTCCTGCTCCTTACAATTAAAATAGTAGGGGGAAGTACAGTGAACAAGTGCTGTCATGATGTGTTTTGACGCAAGTATAATAACAAAAAAAGCACTTATGACTCACGTATTACTTTAGTAACAAAAGACTTCATTTATTACCTCATCAGAGCCCTGCATTCATTGGAAAATTAATCCAAAACTCTCTGATCATTACCACAGAGAACAGCTACCCACAGAGGCAAGGCTGCACCAGAAAAAAGATTCTTCCTGAATCAGGGAAGGAAAGTTTATTTTAGATGGGCTTTTCAAGAGAACTCTGCTTCCAAGAGCAGAACAGTCCTTTATTTCACACAGAAATCCATGACTAACTCAGGCCATTGAAGAATGACAAAACCTGCTTCCTACCAACTCTAATTTTGAGTTGACAGTAGTGTTTAATTTCCCCCTTAAATCTGCCTGTCTGGTCAAAGTACAGACATTTCCAGTCTCCTCTCAGAAAGCCATGGGCATTAATTACATTTCACAATTACCTACCTAAAGATGCTTGATGTCCACGGGCCAAAGTATGGAATGGTGATACTGCTGCACTGGGTATCTCAATGGAAATAAAGATTTTATATTATATTCCAAGATAATTTTTTTTAAACAACTGTACTCTGCAGAATGGTTGTTAAAACCAGTTTTCAATTTTTCTTCTATTTGCAAATTCCTAAAACTTTTCCAGTGAAGGTACAGACCCTCTAGAAATCTTATACACCAGGACTGCTCCACAGTGCACACAAACCTACTTTCCTTCATCACTTGTGTGGGCACTCAAGAATCAATCAAGACTCCAAAGAGTCTGAAAGGCCGCAAAGCAAAGAAACTATTTAATCTACAACAAACACATTTGTTATTGGAACATATTCCTCAAGAAGCACTCCTCCTGAGCTATTCTTCTAAGACCATGTCACTTCTTTCAAGTTCTCAAATCGTGGGCTGTTGTAAGGGGCTGCAAGAAAGTGCAGAAGGGTAAAAACTAATAAAAAATGACAGACATGATTTAAGAAGTCAACCACACAAGTGGTAATCTGTCCACGAATAAAAAAAAGATAGACTAAATAGAAGTGTTCATCATAATATATGTTAACTATTGTCACTGTACTGGTAAAGGAACAACAGTATAGAGAAGAAAAGGGTACAGCACGCAAACATGAAGCATGGGTGTCATGGTTGAAACCAGCCACCAATAAACACCATGCAGCCACTTTCCATCCCCAGGGAATGGGGGAGAGAACTGAAGGGGTAAAGAGCAAACCGGTACCTGTGTTAGTCATCTGTCTTCACAGAGAGGGAAAATGAAGATGCTTAATGGTGTAACTCCTATAGAAGGGAAAAGCCTGCATTGGTTTGGAGAAATCAGGTCTAGGGATGCCTATTTTTCATGGAATTTAAAAAAGGGCGTCTAGGTGTAGACACACACACACACTCTCACTCACACACACCCCAGTACTAAGCAAAATGAAACACACTCCGAACAACATCTAGTAAAGTAACAAAAAATATAAGCCAAGATTCCTGAAGCATAGGTACCAACCAACCAGGCTCTTAGCAATAAAAGCTTGATCTTGGGGATGGTTTCATTGGATACAGCGATATAACAGCTCAGCACTTCCAAACGGGGCAGGCTCTTCCCTGCCTCTTGCACCAATTTTGTTCCCAGACACATGATTACTCCACTTACCTGCTACTAGGAGCCAGTCTTATCTCCAGCTAATTTACTAATCCAGCAGAAAACTAGTCTAGTTGAAATGCCCAAGTTTGCTGATGTTTTATAAGTTTAAGTCATCTCACAGTCTCATCTCTCTTCAAAAAGGTAAAGTAAAACCATCATGACACCTTAATTTAAAAGCTTCATTGTACTTATTACGTAAGAAAACATTTTATTCTGCAACCGCTCTAACCATTCTCTTTGAAAGGTTGAAATTTGAAGTAATACAGAAAAATAAGCTTCCAGAAGTTACTAGTCATAAAAAGGAAGTGCAAAATTACATTTGTAAACAAGAGCACCTATTCAGTGCTTTTCGACAGAATAAATTTTGCTTAATTTGGGATCTTTCAGTTTGACCAAGAAAGTCAGTATTTTGACTGCAGATACTGTTAACAGAATGGATTATGACCACTTAAGTCAAGCATTCCTCACAAAATTTCTACTGCTCTTAAGTCATACATGTACTAGAAAGTAACACTAGGAATAAAACTTGTTGGAATGACAGCAATGAGGTATCATGTATTAGTAAAGAAATCATCAGGTACTTCTATGTTCCCATATACACTACTTCCAAGGTCTCAAATATAATTTAATAAACACACTGCTCTGCATTTCTGTAACATCTTTCATTAGGAAACAGTGAAGCATTGAACACACGTCAGCATAACACATTAGATCCAGTGTTCTTTGCACTCCTAGGCACAAGGTTTAGGGATAGCAGCATTCACACGGTAACAGCGTATGTAAGAAAGCCTGGAACACTGCAAAACCAGAATCAATAGTCCCCAAAAACAGGGAGAGGGAAGTCAAGTCAGAAACAGAAAGAACCAGTGTGTTTGCACAGCAGACAAAGTAAACCACTTCAAACCCCAAGGAATCAATTTTAAAAGGCAAGGCATAGCTCCTGATAAAACGTGCTAGAAACTAACACTGAAATTTCATCATATCTCCCGCCCTCCGCCGCCTCCACCCATGAAGTATTATCCCCATTTTTAAAAACAGATTAAACAGATTTGTGACTTGGCCAAGTAATTTTAGCACGCATGCAACAGAGCTGCGAACAGAACATATTTTTCCCCAACACCCAATCTTTGTTTAAACCACTGGATCACCCCTTAAATCTTCCTTCTTCTACAACCACTTTAAGAGGCAGAACACCATATGAAACACACGTCCTCAGTAAAAGAAACTGTGAAGCCTACACGGCAAAAAGTAAAACATGCACATGTATCTTCAGCAATATAACACGTCCTCCCAAACAGAGTTAAAGGAATTTTCAGTTCACTAGTCCTTTACCATTACACCATGAAAACTGCACATCAAATGCATACATCCTAATCAAAATCTACACAGCTATATTCTGAAGTATTTGAAGACATTAAGCTACACAGACCTTGTTTCCTATGTATCTATTAGAAGCAGGATTTTTTTCCCATTATCATGTGGGAAAAAAACAGTAATTTAAAAAACAAAAAATAAAACAGGAAAAGCTAAAATTGATATCCTGATATTGAAAAATATCTGAGGAAAAAGAGACTCATTTGCTTTCCTTTATATAAGCTTTAGTAACGAACAAGAGCTCCTCATTCAAGATGACAGTTGTCAAGCTACTAAAACCGTTACTCATTTGTGGCTGTTACTTGTACCAGTGCAGAAGAACCTGCAAACGTCCCAGCAACACAAAGACGTAGGTGCTGAAAACTAAGAGTAAGTCCTACCCACCTGCAGTATTGAAAGCCTTACTTTAACTTTGTTTATCTATGTTATATCTGCTATTTTTAATTAATCATGCTCCTACATTGCCCCATACCAATGTAATTAAATTGTAAAAACTTTCACTGGCCTAAAAGAAACCAGATTACTAATTCTCTTTGCAATAACTGAACTATTTTGGAGAGGGAAATACATGGCAAGTAGTATCTTCACTTTTCATTTCTTGTCCTATTTAAATAAACAGCACTGCTGTACACTGTTCAACTTGGTTTTACTTTAACTGCACTCCTACAGACAGGCGGCAAAGTTCACAATAACTGGATCGATCCCATGCAACACAGAATACTCTACAGGAGGATAACAAAAAGTACACAGCTTGGTCATACAAACCAAACCCAGTCTGAGGTTTTCTGACACTAAAACAACCATGTCTTGACAGAGGTTTCTTCTGGTTTAGTTTCAAATTCTAAACCCTTATTTATTATTGTGCTGTTATTTAGCTTTTCCAGACTATTAAATTATCTAAAAACAGAACATCAAAATGGAAAAAACTGGTCCTGGTACATAATGCACTATTGCACTATACATCACTCTGCTTTAAACTCTGGTCCTTCTTTGAGATACGCTAGAGCCAAACCAACTTTGTAGGTCGTAACTGACACAATATTAGTGAAAGACTTCCAGAATAAAAATTGAGTCCAGTCTTCTCTTTCTCTTGGTGCAGCCAAACTAACACAGTTAAGTTTATTAAATGCTCCAAAATGCTGAAAAAAAAGCAAGCTGCAATCAGCTCAACAGGTTTTGTACAGCTACACAGAGGAACATTCTGCTGAACTGCTCAAACTTCTCTCCATGAGCAGAAATTTGCAAAACTTTCCTAGACATATAAATACTGTGTCTTACATTCACCTTCCTCAAAAGGAAAGTGACATTTGTTAATGTCAGGCTTCTCAGGCTTATCAACTGAGCATCATTCTTCCCTGAATGGGGCTGTCAAAACAGCCATAAAAAACCCCTGCAAATTATCAATTAAAACTCCCCACCTTCCCCTCCCCACATACCTCTGTGCTGGACCTTCCCTATATCAGAAGATCATTTGCTGTTACTATTTAATTTCTGTCATGCACAAATAGTGATTGCTATAAAATCATAGATTTCTGTAGTGAATGTTGAATGTAGGATTGCATATTTGAGAACAATTTCATTAGTGATGTGATCTCTTCAAAATTCCACTGCAGAATCCACTTGTAAAGCTGAAAATATGTAAATTAGTTCCATGCATATGCTACTGCACAAAAAAAAGAACTGCAAGAGTGAAAAAGGTTCGCTAGATATTTTTAAAACTACCGTTCCCCTAATCATCACCAAGAATCACATCCCTAAGACCTTAAGAGTACTAATTAGTTCAGTTACAAAACTACATCTTATAATCAGTTTCCTCTCTCTCCTGAGAAAACAACAGTCAGTTTATACAAAAGTGTCACAAGAATCCGTGACTTTTCCATCAGAAGCGTAAGGGCAATGAGACAGGACACCATCACCTGATGGAGAAAGCTTGAAATGTGATACGAAACCCTTAAACTCTGTCACTGCTGAAAAAAACAAAACACAAAGCTTACCAGAGACTACCAGAAACTAGTTACCAAACAGCTGTGTTTGAAGATATTTCTGCGGTGAAGTGCGAAATGAGGACTATCAATCATATAAACATTTTGGAAACTACTAAAAATAGTCCAAGCACAGTTTTGTTGCTTTTCCAGTCCAACTTCATTGCCCACTGTGGTCACCTTTTACTCCGTTCTTTTCTTTTTCTGAGGCATGTGGATAGCACCTTCGACTACAAACTTACACTCCTCACAGAAGCAGTGTCCAGAAACATGATGCAGCTTTTCTGCCATGGAGCAGGAGGCCAGGGACTTCTCTGCTAAGTGCAAGGCTTCTTAGGCCCCTCAGTGAGCAGATTCAACTCACTAATGCAGCACCAACTAACCCAGCAAGACAAAAATTTTAAAAGGAAACAGTATTCTCTGGGGCTAGTGAGAGAACCAGCTAACAAGGGACTGAGCAGTGCCAGAGCCAGTGTAGGGGCACGGCTGGACCCTGGAGCCAGGATCAGGAATTAGAAAGAATTACTAAAACCTTTCAAGAGCAGAGAACCTTTAGACGGGCTCAAATGCTGACAACACTGCTATGTACGACACTGTGAAGCCACTTTATCAATCTTATTAACTTCTTCCCATCTGGTAATGGAAAAAACTGCACTTCTGACTTGACAGAAAACTAATCCTGAGCCTGCCTCTCTCCTCCTCTTCCAAGGGATTGTTTTTCAGGCCTACCAGTAAACTAATCCGGCTTAAGCACAGTGTGAACACCAGAGCTAACACACGGGACAGAGCAGGATGGCTCTTTCAGCTCTAACTCCCAATTAGCTTGTTTTAACTAACCTTGAAACCAAAGGGTTAGTTACAGTTTGTCTTTGCAGCCTGAATCTTATATACAGGTATGCTCAAAACAACAACATCTACTAACAAGTGCTGCTGTACTACTGCATAATTCTAATATGAAGGTTAAAAAAAAAAAAAAAAACACACTTTTAAAAACAGGAACAATGAGAAAGACACTTTCAATTACTGCAAATGCTTGAAAAATAAAGTTTACCAATATACCTGAGAAGCAAAAGCCTTCTGTAACAGTGTATTCTTTAAGTCAATGCACTGTCTCAGGAGAACACTGAATTTAAGAGAATAATCTATATGAAAAAGTATGCAATGTTAAACCTGTTACCTACAGCACACACAAATCATTAAGAAGTTATGCATTCTGAAAAGCACACCAAGTCAAATTAATTTTGTGCCAAGCCAGACCCCATCAGAGAGGTAATACTCTCTAAAATGTTACAAAACACACTGCAAAGAGGCAGTATTTGTATGTATTTGTATTTTGTTTACTGTTGCTCCCCAGTACTCGCCAGGCTGTCAGCCTGGGTCAGTGCTCACTCAGATGTTTTGTACCAGAACCCACAGCACAAAGCTGCTGTTCCAGAAGAGTCACTAGTAGCCTGTGAGCTGTGGTTTTAAAGATCAGAACAGGCCTGTGGAGTATATGCTTAACATCATTTATCTAACCAAAGATGACAAGGGATGAGGGAAAAAACCTGCCATTTCACAGATGTGAAACATAATGGTAAAAAATTTACACAAAGAGGAGGTATCACAGCTAACTAATGAATATAGACCAAGTCCCAAAAGATTAAGTATAAGGTCATTTTATCTCTCAAGTTCAAGTTGAAAATAATCAGACTAGTCTCCACAGTTTCAATGACACTACTACATGAGATACCAAGGACTGCATCCTGAAAGAACTAGCACAAAATAGGGGGGGTGGGGGTGGTCGTGAACACAGCAGAAAATTTTAGAAATACAGAATCAATAGCAACAGTAGAAAGTAAGGAAAAAAAGAAACAAAAGGCTCAGTGCTTGACACTGACAGAAGGGAAAAAACCTCTCAAAAACAAACAGCTTGGAACACAAACTAAATAATTCATGGCTTGTGCTGAAGAGGGGGCATGTGCTGGTCATATGTTCAGCGTATGTTACTGGCATCGTTCACCAGCATGTTCCATGTTGTAATAGCTTAAACATTTAAATTTGAAATGCGCTGCCTTCAGGGACGACATGATCTGGGCAGCCCTGACGAAACACACACCACTCAAAATGAATACATGCTAATTTTGGCTTGCAGGTTATTTCTCCATACTCCAAACAATGCTTTGCTTGGCACTAGCTCATTTGAAGAGCTTATATTAAATATAACCAGTGGTAGTGTGAAGCAACTTTTAAAACCAGTAGACTCAGTTTATGTAAGATTACATAAAATTACTATTATAGCATCTGTGATTCTTACAGGCAACTTTCTGCTTGGATCCACGCTACGGATTATATATGCATGCACTTAAGCTTCAGAACAGCAACACTCTCGGAAGTTGTGCACAACTCTCTATGCATTCACAGTCTCAAACATAGCAATACAGAACATGACACAGCCCATTGCCCAGATGACAATTAAATGCAATGGTGTAGTTTTCAGATTCCAAAACACAGGGGAAAAAATGAATTCAGTTGCAGTTCAAACATGCAACTTCAAATACCTGCTTTCTGTAACAGCCAGCTTTGCCTCCCCGCTCTACAGTCATTTCCATTTCTGTCAAAGTCATACCAAGAAAGTTGTTTCCAGTGCTGACACACAGACCATTTGAGAAAGGATCACCGCCTCACTACTGTATGCTAATTTCTGACCATGTCAACCCCTCCTGCATCCAAACCAGTGGCTATGATTAGATCTATCTACTTCCTTTTAAATACCCATCCTGTAGTATTTTAATTTTAAATCCCCTAGAGCGATTTCTCTTTCCTTTGTACTTTTGTATTAAATCATCACCTGCACAAGTCAAATCCTGTCTCCATTTAGAACAGCTTTGAGAGGGTTATTCTAATGACTTAAAGATGGTGTAAACCATCACAATACAAGTATCTAAGCATGTTTCAGATTTAAAAAGAAAAGTTTCCTTCACTCGTGAAGAACCTTATCAGCCCAGTTTACTGCTCTCTCTGTAGACACTGTCACTATGTTCTCAGTCAGCAATTTGTTTACCACAAAACATCCCTATAAAAACATAGGGCAGTCACATATATTCTCTTCTTTCAACCTCTTCGGGAAAGTTTGAACAAGCAGCTACCACAAAGACAAAACAGTCACACGTTGGACAAAATTGCATTAGTGTAACACAGCCAGTAACCAGCACTCCCTTAATCAGAGCCCAGGGATCGCCAAGTTGAAATGCAACGTCACTGCAACAGGCACTCAACCCCCCTGGTACTTACCTATATTTATCTGAAAGTGATTAACCCTAAACTACTCAGTCCTTCACTAACTGGGAGAACAAGAAAACCACCTAACTCTACTACTATCAAATGCTGTTGCAAAAAGAAAAAGTTGCAGACACAACAGTTTACCTTGGAAACAAGGCATGTGACACACTGCAGTGCAAGAATGGAAACAGAGTATTATGAAAATTACCAAAAACACATCCTGCCTTCTCAAGTCTCCCCAAACAGAAAGAGACTTGTGCAACACATTTCTACATTGCCATCTCCCACGTTCATTTCCACAACTGCAGGGTTTTTTCTTCATTTCAAAAACTGTAGAAAAGCCTAATTTTTATAACCAACATTTCTGGTTAAGCTACCAAATACAATTCCTCAGAAACACCTTCCTCAGTCTCTTCTCCCTGTCTACTACCCTGTTATTTCTCCAAGTAGTCAAAATCACACTCTCTCACTTTATGGTTATTTTGTATTCTGTATAACCACGCTTTTCAAGATTTTCAGATTAAGTTCAAACATTTTATGGCACACTTCTCAGCTACATTCCAGCTAACACTATGTACACATAAATATAAGTAATATTTTCTCCAGCTACTACTAGGACAAAATAACTTTAAAACACTAACCGCAAATTTAAAACTTTTATAGAATTTAATTTTATCCTTCTGATTGAGGGCTGAATTCACATAGTTGGGGGGTTTGGGTGGGGTTTTTTGCATGGTTTGCATGCTTCTTTTCTTTAAAGGCTTAAAAACACCCATTTTGCTGATAACCTTAGATAATAGTGAATAACCTCACATAAGAATCTTTGGTACTTACTAGCCCACAGCAGACCAAACTTATTTATAGCTAAGTAGCAAGCTGGGGTTAGTGATCTCTTCCAGGCTCAACCATCTTCCAACCTCAGAATAACCACACCATAAAACAAGCAGCGTTATTTCGCTACTGACAGAAAAGTAAACATTTGTGTACGGGGGTATGCTTGCAGATGATTGCTCTGGCTGCCTCTACTGCAGTAGACAGTAAAAGCTATTCACAACAGGCCAAAATTCATGAAGGAAACTTAAAATCTTGATCACAAATGGCTTTCAGAATTTAACTTGCATCTTTAAAACACTGAGAGAGGTGGAAGGATCTGAATTCTTCCCCCAGCTGTGAATAAGGTTTCCCATTTCATCTTTGGACAAGTTTCTTTCACATGTAATTACTGCCAAATTTTTCTATCTGAAACAGGTAATATTCCCTTTATCCTACTATACAGTTAAGGAAAAATTACTATTGGAGGAAACAGCACCTTAGCCCACAGAAAAAGCTTCAAAACAGAAAACAGCTACGAAAACTAACTTTTTAAAAAGTCCTAACAGTCTGACAGAATTTCAGTTATAATAAGAAAGTTTTGTTGCAGAAAGCCTGGACATTCATAGAATTGGATATTCAAAAAAAAAAAAAAAAAAAAAAAAAGACAAGTAAAAATGAAACACTTCCAGAAAAGCCTGTTTCGTTGTCAACTTGCTGCTCACTGCTCCCTCCATTTCATCCCATTCCTCTGCTTAACCACTCACAAGAACGTGTACAGTTCAATAAGCTCACAAGAATTTCTGAAGTCACTATGTGTATTCTGCCCAAGCAACTGCACTTCTCAGAGGCCAGGAGTCCTTCAGGAGGAAAGGAAAAAGAGAAGAGATGCAGCTAGTCAAGAACTAAGCAACGGAGCAGGCAAGAACTTACACAGCTCTGTGCCATTCACTGGAGAAGGTTTATCAGAAGAATTATTTTGTCTTGCTGGGGTTCACAAGGCATTTGAACACTGTTACATGGTTCTGGAATTTGCTGATAATACAGACTAGTTGCATTTCTCAGCTTTATGGACAGACCAATACCAGGAAAAGGTTTTAAAAACAAAGGCTTGAATTTCAATTCAAGAGGATAAACAACTGAAGTTCTTCTGTGGTTTTTACCTATTGCATCTCTTTCCTGTGTTGCTAAATGTGCCTGTCATCTGAACATTTCAACTGGCATACACACTGTGGTTTCCAGGTCCAGAGTGTTTGTAGCACTTATCAATAGCTAGAAAGCTGAATGACTAATACGATAATCAACCACAAACTGTGGAGCCCACCCTAAACTCAGAATTCAGTTCTGCATTCATTTCAGAACCCACACTCATAGCAGAGGGTAACCCCCTTAAACTACTGCATTTGTTCTTCAACTCAGCGATGTAGTTACAAAAGTGCTGCCAGGAAAAAGGCTGTACTCTTGATAGCTGGACTGCACGAGGATGAATTTCTATGAGAATCTCATTATCCAATCTAGTCATTTAAATAGAGTTACTTAAGAACAGATTGCACACTCTTCAAAGCAATGTTTTCATATCATTTGAACAGCATAACAGTTCACTGTTTAGCTTGCAGCCCCTAATGCTACTAAAAAGCAAATACGCTCAGGAAGATGAAAGTGCAGAAAAAACCAAAGCCATCAACCCCCTCTACTTGATAAAGAACATCTTGGGTCAGATCTCTACACACACACACGAAAACTGCTTCTGTTGGTTACCCCAAAACAAGCATCTCAACCAATGACCATATAAGACAGATCGGGCAGAATAGCTGGTAGAAATCTTATCTGAACCTAACCCAGCCACACCCAGAATATTCACACATGTAAGGAAAGGAAATAACTTGCTTCCTTTAACACATCTTTGCTCAATACGTTATTTAATGCTTACATCTGTGGAAGTTATGAACAGGATTTTGATTGATGATAATTTAAGTAATTCACTCCTACTAACTTTTGTCAGCATCTAAGTCCACTGAATACCACACTGGAAATGAATGACACTTCGTTATAATCTGATGCTTCTCCGAATTATTGCTTTTCTTAGATGTTTCACCTCATCCCCTCTGAAGGAATTCTCAGAGTGACCGTGAGAAGACGATTAAAGCAGACAAGGGAGCAAATGCACAGCCACCTTCAAGCCTGCTACCGAAGCACTTTTGGAAGGCTGGATGAACTAAACTTATTTCTCGACTACTAATACATTTACCTTAAATGGCTGTCTGTTTCACTATCCTGTATAAAGAAGGGAAAGAAAAAGCTCTCTCTCAAATTAAGAATTTTTTTGAGAAGTTTCTGCATCCTATCAAGCAGAGACCCTCAAAAGACAACACAGGAAATCCAAATAAAATCTCATCTACCCGCAGAGCCAACTTCAGCAGATTCACATATTTCCTGAGAAAATACTACAGATACATGCAGCCCCTGCAACAAAACATGTGAAAAACAAAAAGGTTTTTACACTTTTCTTCAAAATATTTTCTTATTTTGGGCAGATTACAGAATGCTCCACAAACTCTAGTCAGTCACCTGTCTTACAGGTAGAGAAATCTGCTTCCTGAGATAAAAGAAGGGGGGTGGGTGGGACACAAGAAACAAAACCACTAATTTTTTTAAAAAGAGCTATTTACCTCCATGATATCCTTAATGTTCAGGTTTCCCTAGAGGTTGTGACTTCCCACGTCTACAATATACTTAAATCACCAACTGGACTAATGACCTATGGAGCAAAGTCTACCTTTAAGCAGGAGATACGATGATTTAGCATATGGAATGGAGACCATACATTAATTCTGTCCTCCGCTATGAGATGATCCACAGCCAAGGAACCTGTACCTCTTTTTCTCTAGTGTTTTTCTGTATGCATTCACATTATGCAGAGATTTTAAAAAAGGGCCAGAAAGCATATATTAACCAAAGGTCTGACACAACAGAGTCATCTCAGAATCCAGTCTGAACTTTTTTATTTTTTAACTTAAAACAAATACTTAGCATAACCCTTTATCAAAAGGCATGCTGTCTCAAGAACTTCTAGGATTTAAACATTTTTACATTACATTGCAAGTGGTTTTTTAATATACCAACTTTTTTTTGGTGTTCTAGTGTTTTGCTTCTTTCTATTTTTATTTCACAGATCATAATGGCTCTTGTAACTGCAATTCTTTAATGTATGATTCCACAAGATACAGCAAGCTGACTGTCTGTGCAGGCCCACCACATACTTCATGCCAGCTCTACTGCTTGCCAGAGCTCTCTGTAAGCCACTTCAGTGCAACTGAAAACCACCCAAAAATAGCAAAAAAAAGCAGACATCAGCAGCTTATGGAACATCTGATGAGCTTCAAGGCCAGCACAACCTGCAGTTGGGAACACTGCAGAAAACAAGACCTTCCCCTCCCATGCTCCATTTCAGCAGCAGTTAAACACCAGATAGCTCAGGTGCTCACAAAAGGATAGCCTATGTTTCTAAAAAGTGAGACCCCAGATTCTTCTGAATCGCATTTCCCAAATTAAATATCAAAGACAGAGCCTGCTTTCATTCTGTAATGATAACAATTGTATTACTTCTTAGTCTCAGCTCTTAAACTTGAGGTGACCTTCAACTTCTTCCAATCTTTTTTCAAGCCTCCCAGGAAACCCTTTCATTTCTCCGTGAATAACAACTACAAACCTCACCAATATCCTGACCATCTCTTAAAGCAAAACACATTGGCCTATGTCCCCATCTTTCCCCAGTGGTAACTGAATTCTCTTCCATTTCTCTGATCTATACATGGCATGATGTTAAAATAGTCTTTACCATCTCTTTACCATTATTCCTACAGGGTTTTGCTTGCTTAAATAATCAGCTTTTTCTGGTCCAGTTTTGAACCTATCCCCATACGGAATTTTGCATGATGACATTCACCCTTCTCTCGTCTAAGCCCTACTCTTTTTAATCTTATTAATTCTTTGAGTTCCCTCATTACTACACCTATCTAGAAGGACCAGAAGATAGCAGAATCACCTAAGAAAGGAAATTAAGAGTCAGTTTCCATCACTTACACTTTCCAACTACTTTCCTTGGGTGTTTACTACACTGACACTGTAAACAACAAGCCTGCCTACTACGGAAGTTTATAAACTCTGTGTATATGCCTTCGCTGCTCAAATTATATTCTGCTCTAATTATAAAACACCCTAAATATGTCCACAGGACAATAAAAAGTGATAAATCAATTTCTTCATGTATCCTCAGCCTTAAAAAAATCAAAATAAAAAAAACACCAAAACAAACCAACCAACCCAGATAATTATGTTTGAATCTTCGTAAATAAATCAGAGTTTTACCTTACGTCTAGTACAACAATGTATCCTACACTGTACTAAGACACTAACATTTCAGGAATACATTTTTTGAGGAAATGGATGCTTCAATGGAAGTTAAACTATTTTTTCCCATTTGTGACAGGAAAAAAAAAGGAAGGAAAAAAGGAAAAAGATAGGAAATTATCCGCTCCCATACTGCAACATGTCAGTAAAAATCAGAATTTAAAAGCAACTTCTATCAACACAGTAGTTTGTCCATATCAACTCTGAACCAAAGCCATTCATTCTCATTTAAGTGTTTTAGAAAATCTGAATTTAATTTCAGTATAAGTTGTAAACACTTTTGCTATTACATGCTAACCTGACTTACCAATACAAGAACTGAGGCTTGTACCTTATGAGCTATATCTAAAACTTATTTGAAAAACAGAATTTTTGAACAATCACTGTATAATACAAGAAAACTATCTTTGAAACTTTACAGTGTACTCCAATACGAAGACTAAGGTGATAACGCACAAAAGCATCAAAATCATTTGCACGTGAGAACACTGCTGGCAAGTGTAAATAAACAAATGCCCAACTAGGTGTTTGATGCTTTAGAAGTACTCTCAATTAAAAACCCAGCCAAGTACTGACTCCTTTGCAAAACACTTGACAAAAAAGGCTCTTGCTATAACCCAATGGGAGATTATTAAAAAACGACTTACAGAGGAAGTACAGGCTAAACAGCTAAGCAGCTTCACCTACTTGTACCTCTTCTAGCCATAAGCCATGAAATTTCATCCAACCATACCTACACTGCACCTAATCACCACGTCTGACTACAGCAAGGTTTATTTTTTTGTTTAAAGGACCTTTTCCAAAAAGGCATCTATTTTTGATCAGCAGAAGATGGTGAAATGTAGATACCATCATTATTCTTAGTAAGCTGTTCCAACACTGCTAAAAATATGTGCTTAGTTCAAACCCTGAGAGTTTAGTTACAGCCTTTGGGTTTTTATCCATTAGCAAGCCTTCAGTACCCCAATTCATCCCCACAGAAGTGTACATACGCCAACCCAGCCATCTTGCACTCTTTGATAGCACAAATACACTGAACTCCTTAAATCACTGACTATTTGGGATTTCCTCCTGCCTTCAACTCTTTTTAGCAATCACCCCCTTAGACCCTTGCAGTTTTGCAAGATTCTTGAACACAGATTTTGATTCCAGAACCAGGCGAAGTTCCAGCGCCTCTCAGTACTCCCCGATAGAGCTGCCCTATTTGCACACAATCATCACATCACTTTGCTTTGACACATCACCTCAGTACAGGCATGTGATGATTTCTCTTCAGTCCTTTCTTTCAAATGCACTCTACTACTACTTTTCACAAGTTTCCTACCCTGTAGATCTGGTCTGCATACCTTTTGAGATGCTTTTTTTTTTTCTTTAAATGGATCTACCAAGTCCATTTTTGCCCTCATTATTTGTGAGAACAATATTTACCAACATTGATATAATCTCTAAATGTTTATCGGCAATTGCATTTACTTCAGATCACCAAAAACAATATTAAATAGCAATATCAAGTATTTATTTAATGATTTAGCGCTAAGCTGCACATTAAGCTAACCAGCTGGTGTGCTGACAAATCCTGCTACTGGAAATACAGATAATACTTTTTTCAATATGGGGCTGTAGTTACACTAATTATTCTATAGTTAACACTTCTCCATCCCTGGAGATACTCAGGATGCAAACAAACAAGGTGCTGAGCAGTCTGATCTAATGTTGAAGTCATTTCTGCTTTCAGCTGGAGGTCCCTTCTATAACTCATAATGTAAAACCTTAAAATTAACACTGAATTAAAATTAATTCCAGTCAACTTTATTTTGCCATGCTTCATGAAGCTACGATAATGACATGTCTCCAGCTCTCTTACTTTACAGCGCTGATTCTACAAATGCTCAGTTCTACATATGCATCTTTACCCACATGAGCTGCCTTGCTGAAGTCAACAGGAATGTTTACAGTTTAACACGGACACAACTTTTGTCAATCTGCTGACGGTTTTCATTTTAGTTGGTGTACATGGACGAACAAAAAGGTGATGTGTTCATATAAATATTTATTAAGACATTCTGAAATTTTGAATATTGAAAAATTTTCACAAATACTTAACTATACATCATAGATTAAGATGATGCTTTGTAAAAGTTTATGATTCACAGTACTAATGAGCTGCAGCACAATCACAAACGCAGGTGAAGAAGCAAAGACTCCAATCATGTACAGACCTTCTCTAGCCCTATAAAAAAATGATGTATTACAACATTACAAAGATGTGCGCTAGCTCGTCAAGTAACTTACTAAAGCCTCAGCACCCTTCAGCGATAAAACAGCAGTGATGAAATCTTAACTGAAGAATATAACATTTATTTTCTATGCCATACAATGTGGAATAGCTGCAGAATAAATACGGTTCCTCCCCTCCAACTGCTTTATCTAGGTCAAAAAACTCCTCAAAGGCAAGAAGTCGCAGGAAACAAATGTCACTACACATCAACTTTTTATCATGAAAACAAGCAAGACAGGAGACAAAACCACTATCTTCCCAATATTTCAGTATGAAGTTCCATGAAAGATATCAGCTTATTAGTAAACACAAGGCTGTTGTGAAAATTCATTATAGGCCGCAAAAGAGATGGCCTCACACTATCACATGACAAATTTGTAATTTTCTTTGAAATCTGTGTAATTTACAAAATTTACCTTTTTTTTCATGTGTTTTGCATAGGCTATTCGCACTTGAGAGGTCTTGAAGGCAGTGCTATATTTACTGAAAAATACAGTAAAATCAGATGCACAATTACCTTATTTTGAATAGCTTAGGCATGACTGTGAAAAAATTTTTTGCTCTGTGCATGAGAATTACACATGCTCAAAAAAAAAAAAACCAGCCCACAACAAAAACCAAACAGCAGCAGAATTCCTCCACAGCAGAATTATTCTCTAAAACACATCTACTTTCATGAAGGACTAATCTTTACAAGACAATGTCATTTCCTAATTACAAGCAAATTAATCATACACATTTATTTTGAAAGGCAAGGGTGACAGTTCAACTTTTTTTTATTAACTTAACTTAAACTTATCCAATAGCAAAAGTTGTCTCTTCCTACTCAAACACAGTGCATCTCGCAACCGGAGCAGTATTGTATTTTGATCTAATCAATGCAAAGAATTATTTAATTTACATATCTCTTACCTCATTATTGTGACTGAAGGTAAGAATCCCAAAACTCTCTTTCAACTACAGATTCTTGGAACAGTTTTAATACTGACTGCACTTTTCAACAAAAAAAAAGCCCACCAATTTTGCTTCTGTCAGAGAACTGGAACTTAACAATCAATAAATAAACCATCAATTTTTAAGATGATTTCACAGTTTACAGTATTTCACAGAACTATACAAAGAATGTACTTACTCCTATAGCTAACTACAGATGTATAAACATTTGTAAGATAAGTAAAATTGTAGAATTGGGTAAGGAAGTTTCATATACCTAACAATCATACCAACAGAAAAAGCATGGCAAGTGGGAATTAATACAAACATAAAACTGTTTAAGCTTTACCTCCACTACCTGATTCATGGACGACGATTTGCAATGCTGTTTCAGTAACAAATTAAAAAAAAAAAAAATCACTCAAAGTGTGTACAATTGAGAGGGAAAGACAAAAAAATGAGATGACAGAAACAACTGTAACACAAATTATGATCATATGAACTTCACACTCATCTATTTTCATTTAAAATAATATGCGCTCTACCTTCTTCCTCCCACATTCCTTTTCAATCAGATCTGCTCATGTGAGAACACTATCGCTACTGAGCTTGACATTTGCAAACCCTACCTTAAAGCAACTAAAAAGACACCTATAAACATAGCCCAGTTAACCTTATTAGTCATTATGGCAATGTCTGATAAAGAAAGTTAAAAAAAATTTCTGAAGTCTGATTTATAAGTCACAGCCAAGTCCAATGTTTCTTAGTTTTATGCTTAGAGATAATTTGTAAGTAATTCATAGTTTTAATCCAACCAGTAGGGAACTCGAAATACTCCTCTGAACACAAATCAATCATAGGGTCTAAAAAAAAAAAATTTCAGACAGCTGTCTTTCTTATGAGCAACTGTATCTATCAAAAGTGTTGTCAAGAAAGGGAAAAAGCAGATATCAATCCAGTCTGAGGTATTAGTCTATAATTACAAATATATTCCTTGAAAAAGTTGTTTTGTTTGATTTCTTAAAGCATCTAAGACTTACATTCATAAAGAAACTCTTTAAAATAGAAACCATAAAAAAAAGGAAAGAACATTCCTCGTAAGCTAGTGAGTAGCACTACCTAAGGAGATGTTATGATCCGTTCACCTCAACTGGTAAGCCAAACCCAAGTTGTTTCCAGTGAGAAATTTTCATTGAGCATGTGTGCAGCCACAGCTCTAGCTCCATACAGCAATCACATCTTTGCATGTAATTCAAATAACTGCAATAAGATAACAGAAAAAAGTGCACTGATACATTAGAGGTTCTCTAGAAGCTGTTGTGCTACTTCCTGCTCAGGAAATGCTGAACACAATCAACTTTTGCAAGGCATTTACTTAGTGAATAGACTTACTTGATCCTTGTTCAGAATCTATTGGTTTTCATCAAAATGCAAACAGTATGTGGTTTTAACTCAGAAGGAAATCAACTCTGTCCTGGGTTCAGCTGAGACAGAGTTAACTTTCTTCCTAATAGCTAGCAAGAGGCTGTGTTTTGGATTTGTGCTCAGAAGAAAGCTGATAAAAAGTGATGTTTACACTGCTGCCAAGGTCTGCAGACCAGAGAAGCTGGGAGGGAGCACAGCCCCAGTTACTAGCCCAGGATTTGATCTTAGCTTCGGGATTGACACCCAAAGTTGCCAATAATCTATTCCATAACATACACGTCATGCCCAGGATATAGGTAAGGACCCTCCAGGAGATCGGCCCTTTTGGTTCCAGATCATCTCGCTCCAGGTGGTCGCTCTCCCAAGGCCCTTCCCCCACCATCCCAGTCAGCTCTCGGTCTGGGACACTCAGACTGTTATCTCTGTTCCGTGAGTGTGGTTTTAAGACTCTCCCTGCTCTGGGATCGTTAGCTGGGAACAGGCTGAGCCTTGGTCATCGGGTGGGGGGCAGTGTCACTATGTATCACTCACTTGTATATTTGTATATAGTATTATTTTCATTATTATTGTAGTTTAGTTATTAAATTGTTCTTATCTCAACCCAAACCACGAGTCCTTTTTTCCCTTTACCCCTTTAATTCTCTCCCCTATCCTCAGGTGGGGGGCGGAAATTGCATGAGTGGGTGTGTGGTCTGGCCCCCAGCCAAGGGCAAACCCATCAGAAACTCTGATTCTGGGATCCAAAAGAAAAAACAAGGGAAACACAACTACTTGCTTTTATCCATTTCTATGCTCCTCCCTAGGCATGCTTCTGACTACCCTTGGAGGCAGGTGATGGACTAGATGCATCTTTGCTCTGACTTAGAAATGCTGTTCTTATGTTAATGGTGTGGTGTTTATGATTCACAGATGTGGTCTGGCACAAAACCAAAACCTAAAGTAACTCCTAAAATACAAAATGTGTGGCTTTGTCAAAATGAACACCACATTGTCTTGAACAGTCAAGCCCAAGATGTCAGGATCTTCATGAATTCGAATGCTAATGTACAAAGCACATCCAATAAATCCAAAACCAAAAACAAAACAAAAAATCTTATTCAGAGCTAAGTTGTACCCAGAAGTCAGTCTGCTTTTTCCAGCTGTATCAGTTGCATCTGTCTGGAATCCTGCCTCTCCAAAAGCTGTATACAAGAACGCTGTCAACAACTGCTGCTGTGCCCAGCACAAAAGGTATTTTTCAAGCCAAGTACCTCAAAAGTAAAATATGTGTTATTAATTACTTAGAAATATATCCTCACAATGCTTCCACTGAAGTCAGGGGAAAATTGACAAGCATCAAACAAAAACAGTTAAAAAACATAAACTGTATGAACTGGAGAGAGTCCATGCATCTTAAAAGCAGATGTAAAAGACTAACTGAACTCCTTTGATTTGTGTGTATTTAACAGGAGACTCTGAAACTTCTTTCCTCCCATGCCTCTGTTATGATATTGACAGGAGAGCTATTTACTGGACACAAACAAAAAACCTGCTATTTTCCCCCAGCCCCCATTTTATTCATCGAAAAACATGACAGCTGGTTTGTATATATACAAGTAGGTATGTGAGTCTGTCAAGAATGAGAAAAACAAAAACACACTTCCCACTGCTATTACCTCCTGCTTGATAACTTAAACATTTGAACTGTGGGCAAGGCTTCCAGAGAAGCATTAGTAGCAACAGGAACAGTTATCTTAATGCACACTAATTCCATGTTTCATAGCATTTATACCTGCAGAAAGAAAGATGCCTTTATTATAGGTAAAAGCATACTCTAACATTAATAATTTAATTTCCTCAGATCTTCAAAATGTATGTTTTGCAGGAGACTACAGAGTTGTATTTCTTTTTTTTCCCTTCCAAAACCAGGAAGTTCATTAACATCACTAATGCAATCACATTTAAACACTGTGCTGAAATTAAAAAAAAAAAAAGGCCAAGGACACTGGAATTACATACAGTTATTCGTGACAACTAAATAAGTAAGATATTTCAAGTCTGTAACAGTATTTTACTTGGAGTCATCTGTAAGTTCACTATTAATTAGAAAAAACAGATCTTGGTTTCCAAAAATCACTTAAAAACAAACAAAAGGAACACGCCACCCTGATTTTTTTAAACTTCACCTGCCATTAAAAAAAAAGTCAAATGACTGCGTACTCATAGGCAAAGCATATTACCGGCAACATAGCAGGATTAAACAACAACAACAAAAATAGATCTAGTGATTACTTGAGCTGGAGGTTAGCAATCATTGATCTTGTACTCACACCAAAACTACTCTACTTTCTTTCCAATCATGTTTCAACTCTTAATTAATGTTTACATTATACTGAAGCAACTAAGTTTGATTCTTAAAATCCAGGAGATTATCTTCAGTGTGACCAGTTAAATCTACAATGAAACTCAAGAACACGGCTACAAACAATATTAGTCATCAGTAATTCACAGTAATGACTTGCTATAAGCAGATAACTTCTGCTTTGAATTTGCCTGAAGACTCCTGCGTTAAAGTAACAAACTTTGCAAATAATGAGACTACTATTTCCCTATACAACTCCAGGAAGACCTTCCTTTTATAAACATTTATTTCTTTAAAAAAAAAGCAATAAAGCAGCATTTGATCTTAGTCACCAATCTAACTATGACCCTGTAGATTTTGCCTGCCCTTCCAGATAAAACTCATCCCTGTGCCTGTTGACTAAAGCAATCCCAGTTCACCCAGTGCACACACTGCTCCATTGTTTCTAGCCAAGACCGAAGGTATGCCACCTTTTTATTTACAAGACTTGATGGAAGATCACACCTACATTTTGTAACAAGGAGGTAAGTACTTCAGTCAGCTTACAGATCTTGAAACTGCAGGCTACCAGCGTGCAGTCTAAGAAATGGTGTAATCACTGAACACAGCCAGTTTCAAGCAAATGCTAGTTTCTGTAACACCACCCACGTACACTCGTGAAGAAATTTTAACTGCACAGAAGTTTTCATCGTTGTTCAATAAAAAAGTGACACACAAAAAAGCCTTCATAATTTTCTTTCCCCTTGAAAAGTGACACTGACAGAAAGAACTAAAATAAATTATAAGTCAATAATTACATGGACTGCATGAAGAAGCAGTACTTTTTTTCCTGAGGTCTTAAGCATTTAACAGAATGCTACTGACTAAATTACTCAAACTAATTCCAGACTGTTTGCAATCAACATATATAATGCACAATGCTTACAATTAGTGTATTCTACCAAACTCTGTTTACAAAGAAAAAAGTATTTGATCTGTATTTCACAACGGTGTTAGATTAAAATATAGATTAACCACATGCCAAATGATTATTAACATTAAAAAGCAGAAAGCAAAAATAGAAGTTACAGTTAAAGGTCAAACAAGTCATCCAACTGTATTCATGATTATATAACTCTACACATACTGGCACTGTTAAACCCTTTCAGAAAGAGCATTTCCTAGAAAGCAGAAAGGTACGAATTTAATTTTCAGAGAGGTACTAGGTGGGGAAACTAAGATGTCAAAGTGGAAAATATACAACATCAACGTTCTAAATACAGTTTAAAAACTTGTAAAGCATTGAGACTGTGTCACTAATGGCATGTGTTTTAGAAAGGTAAAACACTCCTAACCTTTTATTAGTCAAAGCAGCTGAGATATACTAAACCAAAACACTTTCACTTTTCCTACATGCGACTCCTCAACACATAGCTTACTTATTTAAATCAGTTCAACATATCCTTAAACGTAGTACATAGGCCTCGCATAGTCCCCTAGAAAATTATTTTGCAAAGACAGTTAACGTTTGGTAATGGTAAAGGAACGTATTATCATTTTAAAACTCTTAATACATTTGCTGTCGTGTAAGACATTTTAATACACCAAGAAATATTTCATGTGTATTCAGTTTACCATAACGAATTTTTTACCAAAAAATCAGAAGGCAATCATCCGCACAAAACAAACCCCCTGCATTCTGCAAAAGCACCGAGGGTGTTACAAGATTCACTCGGCACTGACCTTAAATTCAGAAATCCCAGATATGTGGATAACCACTTGCCTGCTTTCCTTTGAAGCACGTAAACAACACTGAAGGGTGTATCCAATTCTATTTGCTAATTACAATACCTCCAAGCACTGCTGTAGACAGATTTGCTCCCAAACTCACACCAGACACTACTAAGGGAAAGGCACAGCACGGGAGGAGGGTCACCATTTGTCAACCACCAGCCCTGGCGCTGCTGGGGATGGGGTCACGCTTCCCACCTGTACCCCCGGCTGCCGGAGGCACTCGAGCGAGGAGGCTGTGCCGGCGGGGCCCGGGCCACCCGAGGAAGGACACGTCCGAGGGCAGCAGGCGGAGGCGCCGGT
>NW_010137371.1:0-468 GCF_000699245.1 Pterocles gutturalis | reverse complement strand
CAGCAAAGGGCTGCAGAAGCTGCGGTACTGGCTGAGCCTGTACGATGGGGACGGGCTTGTCCAGCAGGTACGTGGCAGTGGGGCAGGGGCAGAGCGCACGGGACTGGCACAGGCGCTGCTGGTGCCGCAGAGATGCCCGGGTCCGGTTGCACTGGTGGGGTCAGGGTCGTGCCTGTGCCCGTGGGATTGCCCCAGCCCTGCCCACCCCACGCAGCCTGGGGTGGCGGGAGGTCCCTTTCTTCTTCTGGACTGCACGGATAAGAAAAGCCTGTAACCACTTCTGTTCAGCTGAAAGCACACAGCAGATGTTTAACAAGGTGCTCTGGGCCCTGAACACCTCCTGGGGTGAAGGAAGGAGAGCTGGAGGGGCTGGGGAGCAGGGAGAGAGGTTCTGTGCCCCACACCGTGGGGAAAGTGGGGCGTTAGGGCTGCGCTGGGGAGCGGAGCAGGCACAGACCCCCCCCTCCA
>NW_010137370.1:0-221 GCF_000699245.1 Pterocles gutturalis | reverse complement strand
CCCCCCTCCCCAGCCTCCCCGACTCCACCGACAAACCCCCTCTCGTCTGAAACATCCCGGGGCGCCGACAACAGCCATTTTATGCGTGTCTGAGCCATGAAGTAAGCACTTCTCTCCTACTTCATCCCATCCTCTCTCCATCCCAAGTAGGGTCGGGCAGGGGGGTTCCTCATCTGCGCCCAGTGTCTGTCCATCGCTGCTTGCTCCAGCTAACGTCTCCC